>NW_023270426.1:53671680-53848246 GCF_011800145.1 Mirounga leonina | reverse complement strand
AAAGAAAGAAAGAAAGAAAGAAAGAAAGAAAGAAAGAAAGAAAGAAAGCCAACACAATGCCAGTGAGAGAGAAAAGAGGTCGGGGGCACAGGGATGGAGGAGACCCAAAGATTAAGAGAGAGAAAGGAAATTAAGGAGAGAAAAGAAAGAATTCTGCCCCTGCCCTGAGTAAGGACGTATGGTTTATTAAAAATAGCTTGTCAAGTACCAGAGACAACTGTCTACTTTCTAAAACTCTTAAGAGTTCACATTAAAATATAGAAATATTGCCATTTTCCAAAAACATGCTTATTCCATGGCATGCATTCCTTAGTACTTTATCACTAATTCACTCATCAAATGAAAGCTATGGGGCTATGAATAATCTGAAGACAGAGTTCCACAGGGTCGCTGAGCATAGACACCAGAGTGAGGGTGCTGCAGTTTGAATCTAGTTCTGCCACCTACTGATTCTGGGGAAAATCATATAATATTTCTTGGCTTTGGTCTCCCCCCATCTAAAAGTGGAGATATTAGTATTAATGATCTCATGAACTCCTGCCTCATAGGATTATAAAATTTGATTGAGTTAATATATTTTGGTAGTAGCTAACACAATATACCACACTATATGAAAAGTACTTTACGTATACAGTTTATTTAATCCACGTAACCCTATAATATATATATTATTACCCACATTTTTACAAGGAGAAAATAAAGGCCCAGAGAGATTAAATGACTTGCCCAAATCACAGAGCTTCTTAGAAGTAGCAAAGTAAAAATTTAAAGTAAAGCAGATGGTTCAAAGAGTTGCCCTCCTAGCCACCGCACCATACTTAACCTCATGGCAAATGATAAAACAGCTCCTAGCACATAGGAAGCAGTCTGTAAGTATTAGCTCTTCTCACATGAGAATCTATACATAGATTCACAAGTCAAATAGAGAAACAGGCCTCAGTTTCCTCATCTGAAAAAAGGGATCACAATAACAACATTACAACTTCTTTTCTCTCATAATGAAATGAGATTATTTGAAAGTATAAAGTTCATTATCACTCATCATTACCTACTACTTTGAAGTATCTTTATTGTTCATTTTTTTTACTATGTAACTCTTTAATATATAATTATTTAAATTTTTATTTGCATAATCTCTCGGTCAACATGCTGCATTATAAGTTTCCGAAAGCACAGACAATATATTACTTTAATAATACTTTACAGCAAAGGCTAGCATACTGCTATACATGTAAATTGAAAATTAATGTTTTTATCACAAAATAATACATATTTATAGCAAAAATACCAGAAAATACAGATAAGCACCCAAAAAATGAAGATCACTCATAATCCAAATTACCTGGGGCGGGGGGGAATCTCTGTTAAATTTTGTTTTATTGGATCATGTTTTCCATTATGCATGTGACTAGGTCATAATTTTTAATAAAAATTAGACCATTATAGATTTTATTTGAATACTAGATAAATTAATAGATTAATCAATTCTACAAATTATAAAATGTATACACGATGCCATTAATAAAACTATAAGTGTTTTCCTAATTGGTTTATGGGTCTGGTTTAGCTACTTGAGTCTGCTACAACACTCTGAGGCAAATGTAAGGCAGGAACAATGCGGTTCAATGATAAATCAGCATGAAAAGTCCTTTAGCGGTCACCTTCAGCTTCCTTAATTCTATGGTTTGTGCAGAGCACAGAAGCCAATGGTCTGGCATTGGCAGAGGGGATAAAGGCCTACCCCTTCCATCCCTAGCTTTAGACAAAACCAAGGCAAGATTGGGGGCTAAAGACATGAAGACTTCCTATCAGAATACTTCCCATGCAAAAGAAAGAATGAAGTTCTATTCTGTATCCTCTCTAGCAGCAAGAATAATTCTAAGTTTTAAAGACAAGAATGATAACCAATTACCTGGCTGGATTAAAAAGAATAAACATTAATTAGAAAGGTGCATTGACTACGTAACAGCAGTTAGTTCCTACCAAAAAGATACAGGAAGCCACCAAAACCTGACAGATTCATTGAGAGCTGACTCCATATTAATGCCTCCGTGGAGGAGAGTTGAAGCATCAGGGTTTGGAGGGTTTGGTGGGAGAACACTGTTTGGGATGTACTTTGGAAACAGAAATACTGAACCAGCTTAACACTGTCTAGGGACGGCGGCCTATGTTTGAGAGAGTCCGTGGAAGAAAGCTAATCAGGGGGCAACTGGTCTGGAGAAAGGCATGCCTCTTACCAGCTCAAGCTTGCCTGCACAAGTCCATTTTGACACATATTGTAAATAAACTCCCTCCAATCTTGTTTGAAATAATACAAGGATAAATAAAACACTGCAAATATAATTAAAGCTTACTCCTATCTGAAATATAAATATTTAATGACTCGTCACATATAGAAGCCTTCAAAAAAACATTTACAAGTATACAGTATTGATCTGAGGCTATGAAAGTTCTTCACTTCTATGCAAATAATCAAAAATATCAATTTTAAAAAGTCTGTTGTCTTTATGACCTCAACTATCTGTAATCAATCAATCAATCACATGCCTAGTAAAACTGCTTCTTGAGTTTCCACAGCCAAGATATGTTCTACAAAAATTATTTAACAAAGTAAAGCGCCACAATGTTGGTGCCTTGGAGCCTAACAATTTCAGGAAAAAAACTGGAGAAAACATTCCATATTTAATTCCATACACTCCTCCCCACTGCCACTTAACATCACTCCCTTTTCAAGACACGCATTGCCAGAGATTACTCCCTTCCAATTGTAACAACTCAAAACGCACCACACATTTCCCTACATCCCCAAGATAGGCAGTAGCACCTTTCTGAGAACTGCCTAGCTTTTTTATTACAGGTGGCAGATCTGAGTAGAAGGGGAACTCAAGGAACTGTCACGTTCCCCAGTGGACCTTCGTGACATCTGCTAGATGGCCACAACCAAGCCCCTGCCTTAATGTCCACCAGAGCTGGATGGGGATGTTCCTCCCTCAACCAGCCAGCACTGTGGGGCTCAGTCAGGGTTGATGGTCTCCGGGAAGCCCCAGGATATTTTACCCAACCCTAATCTTTTATCTGCTGCCGTCCTTTGAGGAGTGTCTTCGATTATGAAAGAAATAAACTAACCTCAGTATTTATCCCATTGCTTAGATTATTTGTTAATGAAATCAGCTAATGTGTGTAAGCACTTCTGAATGTTCAATAAATGTTATATTCTGGCATTACTACATGATCGATAAATGCTTTATTTGTCATCAACATCATCATCATCATCATCATCATCATCATCATCATCATCACCATTTGTGATTTCCTTTGCAAGCTCAGTATATCAAACGGCAATTTTGTCCAAAGGCCCAAGCCTGGATGCTTATAATGATTACCCTTTAGTCTACCATATGCCAAGCTCTGTACAAAACAAGTTATCTCCAATCTGGTGATGATCAGTTTAAGACCTCAACAGTTCGTGCCCAACAGTCAAAATTTGAGCCCTGTAAGTTGTACCCATATTTCTAATAGACACAATGATTTTGTCCTTGACAACGTATTTTTCAAAAAAGATTACCAAAATTCGTAACAAATATGTTTTTATAGTTACTGAGTGGTAAAATCAAATACAATGTAAAATTTATGCATCCATGTGCTCTGACAATTTTCTCATGGGCTGAACTGGTTGAAGTTTCTTAAAATATAAGATGAGTGACATTTGAACTGAAAATACTCTTTCCTGGTTTAGCAAATCCTCCTGTAGCAAGTGAAGCTTTCTTTCATTGACCAAAGATCCTCCCTCTGGGATTTAAAATTAGAGTCAACTGTCTTGAAATTGTTCACTGTCAACTATATGCATGAAAGTTTTGAGATATCATCAAATGATAATCCTGAGATACCTGTTGTCTGGGCCTGTGGTGGTAGTCTGAGGTCCCTTAGCAGAGGTAAATGCAGTTTGGGTAGTTAATGCATTAATTTAAAATCTATTTTGCAGGCATGGTTTAATTTTAGGGAAAGAGTTTTTAATTCAATATTCACAAGTGTCAGCATCCTTTTAGTTCTCTCTGAAGGAAAAACAACATGGTGGAGCATAAGGCTCAAAATAGATGTATTCATTAGTCCTTGCTAAGGATCTATACATAGTCTGGGTTGCCACATTTTATGTCCCAATTTAAAAGTCATTCAAGTTCAAGTTCTTTTCAGTTTCAAATATGTTCAGGATCCCTGGGGTGTTTGTGACTGAACCAGATGGCTGGCAAATGTGCAGAGTTCCACCTAATCTAACTTTTTATCTCAAAATAATTGAGTTTCTCCTCTTCATGTAGTCTTTAATGAAAAGCAAATTGTGTAAGGGAGCAAATGTTATTGATGCTTTTTCGGGTTTTGTTGGGTGATTTAATGTGAGTTAGTCTTGGTAAATATGGGAAGAAATTAGGGTCCTAAGATAAATTTCCAAGTCTGCAGGTGCTCTTCAGCTTGGTAAATAAATGAGTGGAAATGTATGTAACTTGTCCCAGTGGAACTTACAAGAACCCACAAATTTTCAAAGCAGACCAATTTTCCGACTTGACTGAAATATATCCTGAATAGTCAATGTTACGCATTTCAGCAGTTCTCCAACTATTTTCTGTCACCTCACACACCACAAACAATACAGTTTTGTGATACAGTGCAATAATATTTTGAAGTAACAGTTTGCATCTTCCCTCCCAAATACTGAATGTGTTCACTTACACCCTGAGGGTTTCCTTTGTCCCCCAAATGCTCAGAGGCAGACACAAGTCACCTATGCAGAGCCTAAAAAGAAAGCTATGATACTCAACTCTCCAGCAACACTCTGGCCTCATAGGAGCTGAGAGCTTCCGACGAACGCTTGCAGACAGGTTTACTGCTCCCCAGGATTAGAAAAATGATGCAGGACAGTGGATCGGGAAAGCCAGGGAGACTCTGGTCTGGGCCTGAGCCCGGGCAGAACTGATGCCAGTGCTCAGCCCACTGCCTATCCATCCACCATCCACGACGGTTTGCAGCCTGAGACTCTGCCCAGCCCCCCACTCGACCCATCCACCACACGGGAGACGCATACAATTTGCGACAGAGGGAAAGCCCCTTCCCCGAGCAAGGAGAGCTGTACAGAATGGGATCTGAGTTGGAACACACAGGCCCTGCCACACTCTCTTTCTCAGGACACACACGTGCTGAAAAACCAACAGCAACAAAAACAGCCTATTCACCGTATACCAATAAGGACAGCTCCGAATGTGAGGGCTCAAGTCACTGACGGTGGACGACATCTGCCCGGGAATTCACAGAACACAGCACAAGTTTTGTTTTTGCTTTACAAGTTCAATCAAGCCGGTGTTTTCTGCTCTTACATGGTATAACAACCGAGGACACTCACCTTCAGCCTGTGTCGCGTCTTTTTCCACCGTCGGTCTCGGCTGTTCTCACATTTCCACTTCATGCCGTGGGGGCCGTTACTCTTTCCAAGCTTCTGAGAGCTGTCTTCAGAACGCCTTGGCACCGTCTCCCAGGTCCCCGTCAGGGTGTTAACTCCCAAGTCCCATAGTGAAAAACTACCTCTTCCCCAACTTTACATTCTATTCCTCTGACCCAGCATCCTCAGGATCTGGTCCAATCCATGGTCCCCCCAGCTCCCATTGGTATGTGTGGGCTAAGTCCCATAGCTTCTTCAAGGTACACTGGCTTTCCTCCCTTAGTAGGCCTGGAACTTTCTGGCCAGGTTAGGTTGTGACTCAACTCTAGCGATTGATCTGGTTGCCAGTAGCAGAGGTGGGGTTATATCCTAAATGGGGTGCTTATCATCTCCCGAGGCAGAGGCCTGAGTGTCATCATCAGAACAAGGGTAGAGTGCTAGCCCCTCATGGGGAGTGGGTCACTCCTGCAGACTCAGTTCAGAGATCTAAGGTGCTTCAGTACACCGAAGACCCATCTCAGGGCCCCATACTTGCCCTGTGGTAGCCCAGACTTTGAGAGACAGACTTGCTGGCGGTGGGATTTCCACATTGCTCGTCTACAGCTTTGCTTCTCTTCCAGTGAAGTCCTGAGTCTGATCCTTAGCTTTCCCTGCCTCACGGTAACAGAAGGTTGAGTTGCCCCTCAGGCTTTCAAGAACACATGCTGACACACTTTGCCTTTACGTGGTGATTAATCACCCTCAGCTGTTCTTTGTCTTTCACTAATGTATCAGTGGCCACTAGCAATAGCCATCCCATTGCACAGCCTTTATGATAATTATTTTTCCCTGAATCTCTGAAACTTTTGAGATCTTGCACCCACAAGTGCATTTCCTTCACCAAAATCCGTAACAATTCACTGCCAGTGAGACTTCACAATTGCAATACCTTAATCAGCCAGGGGCTCGCCAACCTCTCCCTGTGAGGGGAGGTAGGGTTTTTCCTGCCAGCCAGCAGCCCAGGATTCAGGTCCAATATTTCATTGTAGTGTCTGTTTCTGTGGATTAGCCCTAGCAGCAACTGTCTCAGGTCTATTTCTCCTAGAACCACCCAGATTCTAAGCTGCAGATTTGCACGCAGGAAGCTTCTAGGGCAGGGGTCTCAGAATAACATTGTGAGGGAGCAACCGAAGCAGGACTGAGCTGAGGGAAACGCTGAACTGTAAGGTGCGGGCCGCAGAGGCCTCGGCCCACCCCATAGGCACTTAAGAGCGAGGCTGGACTTCCCTGAATTAAGAAAGGGGCAAGGTCTATGTGCCCCTGAGCTGACCAGTCCTTGGATGCAGGCCGCCCCAAGAAGTCCCTTCAGCAGAGATCAACTCCAAGGGAGGGACTCAGATGTGAGTTTTCCGCAGCCAACATGCCCACCTGCTGGGAGAATGAGTGCCTCCCCAAATCAGGTTCTTTCCTCCCTGTCTGCGACCATTAGTATCAATCCCCATGCTTACTTACCCCTTGGGTTTCTGATTACAGGAATTGCCAAAGTCTTGCAAATCTTTTTATGTCAGCTCTCTCCTCTCAAGTCACGCTTTGGATTTGTCCCCTACGGCGTGCTGGGACCTAACTGTAGGTTTGGAAAAGCGAGAGATAGAAAGTGTCCTGTCGGCCAGGAGGGGGAGGCAGCTTCACCTTTGCAGGTTTCCAGGTGAGGCAGAACCAGCTTCCCAGACAAGTAAGGAGGGGCTACTGTGCTGGCAAAGGAGGCCCCTTGGGGACAGCCATGCTCAGCATCATCCACAAAGATACAAATGCTCCCTTTCCAATCCCCGTCGTGGTGTCCTCCTTCCCAGCCACGGACATGTGATCCGGGAAGGCTTGAAGTTCAAGTTCCTTAATCATTGGCAAGCCTCCAGTCTTATTTTATGTATGACAATCGGTGGTAATAAAAGAGAAATTATTCTAAAATAATCCTGATCCGCTGACCAAGCCTTGAGCCAAAATTTTAAAATTCTAGCTCATATTTTTTTTCTTTGTAGCCTTGCAGAACACTTGGAAGCAGCTAGCCTGTATCACGGTTCCTGCTATAAGGGATTCTGGGCCAGGACTACAGTATCATCGAAGGGCACGTCTGCACCATCACTGTTTACCACAAACAATCTGTCCGAAAGACGGTTTTCCTGACTTCCATAGTTAATTTACCTTCGGATGTCATCTGATAGGTCAAATGACTGGTTTTCAAGATTCTGATGTACGTTAGCCATGGCAATAAAATATTAATGTTTTTAACAGCTCTTTTCTTATGCATTCTGCTCCAACAAAAATCGAAAGCTATGGAATTGCACAAATAGCATCAAGGAATGATAATTCAAGAAATAGGCATTTTAAGTAAACAATTTCCCTATAAGCATTGAAGAGGAACTTAATTTTTTTTCACATATATACATTTTCTTTACGTGTCGAGAGCAGGGAAACTTTGTGAATTCAAAGTAAATTCTAAATTAGTATTGGTGACAACCTCATGATAATATAGGACTGCTGCTGAGCAGAATGCTGGAGAAATGGGACTAAGGTTGGCAGAGATACAAGACAAACATGTTCAAGTAATTCAAGATTGGACTAAGAAGAGAGAATTAAAAGTGTGTGTGTGCGTGTGTGTGTGTGTGTATGCTCAAACCACCATGCATTGATTTAATTCCATTTAAAAAATGACTATTTGGATTATTTTTATTTGTTAGACTCATGTCATTTTTAAAAAGTGTTC
The DNA here is from genome assembly GCF_011800145.1 of Mirounga leonina. NCBI lineage: Eukaryota > Metazoa > Chordata > Mammalia > Carnivora > Phocidae > Mirounga > Mirounga leonina. The sequence goes on along the minus strand of NW_023270426.1, from coordinate 53,840,081 downwards.
AGCCATCAGATGCCACACACCAACTGCCTAACATCCTTTTGAACTATCATTGATAGCATTTGTGTCTTTAGAGAAAAGTGTTTCTAAACGAGCAACTAGGTTCTTCTAACATACAGGGCGATAGCGTTGCTGATACTGTTTGTTAGGAAAAGCGGTAATATCTTGAACTATATCATATCCTACAATTTTATGTGACTAAGTTTCTCCACAATTTAAAATAACGCTGTTTTTAGATAAGTAGTCCCCAGATAAAAGTTTAAGTTGTGATTTCATAGAGAAATCTTTGGAAAGAATGAAACTGCAAACTGGTAAAATTTCTGGACAAAATGTTCTTAGCTAACAATGTATATGCAAAGGATATGTAAGGCTTTAGAAATCACAGTAGAGTACCAGCATCCGAAGTTAATTGGTTATGACAATTTGTCATATTGGAATAATAAATTGCCTTTTAAATAATAACAATCATAACTTGCCATATAAGAGGTAGGATGAAGATACTTTAAACCCGCAGGTAAAATTACTTTTTAAATAGTCTAGACAAAATTTCAAGTGGGTTCTCAAAAAATGAAAATAAATAGAAAAGCACAGTTGCAAACAACTTTTAACTATTGTTTAATTCTGCAAAGGCCCTAGACATGATACATACATTAACGTTCTGATTAACATTTTAACATCTTAAAACTATGCTTAAAGGGGTGAATAACAGATGTCAGACATGTACACATATTTTTATTCTTCTATTATTTGCATATGGCTCTGATGGCCAAAAAAAAGAGCTGTCTTAGCAACTATACCAAACCTTGGGGTACCCAGCTGACTGCATCGACTTTCTTCGTGAGCCAGGACGAGAGGTGTCATGTGCAACATAAAATTTCTAATTGAGCATTAGGAGTACCTATTCTGAAATGTTGTTTGGCATGTATCCCCTTCAACCACATCTCTGTTTCTCCTCTCCTTTTGTCTCCCTTCTCCCCAGACCCTTGTTCATTCCTAAATGAACAACCACTCCCCATCTCTTCATTTGCCTCCATGCTCTCATCTCTAACCCCGATTCACTGCACAAATGATTTCCCTAAAGAAAGACACTTTTCTCTTTAACAGAAATTCCACCATGGGTGGTTAAGATCTTCTCTTCAACCCACTACCCAAGCAAATATCTATAGCCTATAGATAAATCTACCTAAGTGAGGTTCAAACAAGTACGCACACAGGATATTCCTGGTCCTCAAGGAGAAAGGCTTGGAGGAAGGTTCTGCCCAGAGCTTCATCTGTCCTAAACTTATGATCTTTATTGTCTGCTTCTCTTCTTCTGTGTCCCGAATTGGCCTGCCCTGAATGTATCACATCTTTGTGTTAGGGATAGTATATCAACTATGGAGAAATACTTTTCAGCTATTACTAACACAGTTCAGTTTTTCTGGAAAACGTCTGTATCCAGTATGTCCAGAGTCCTGCAGGGCTAGACTCTGAGAGGCTCATTGTCTGCTTATTCCCATCTGCAAATGCACCCTCTGGGGAGGACTCAGGCAGGGGCTCTTGTCTCTGTGGTTCTATTGGTTGTGATTTTCACAGACTGCCGTAGGCATTGGTAAGAGGAGAGCAATTTTCAGTGGATGCTTCTTCACAAACCTCCCCTCACTTCTAGCAAATCCTATGCTCTGTGACTGTACCTGTAATACATTATTATGCATCTTCTTGCCTGCAAATCCCTGGCATTTCTTGATTTAAACCTTTACATTAGCAGCACGCTTAGACAAAATCATCAAGGGCAACAATGGGAAGAAACAAGGCCTGTGTCATCAAGAAAGATAGCTAGTAGATATGACTTGGCGGAGAAAACAAAACAAAACAAAAACAAAACAACAGTCTATACATTGTCTTTGTTTTTTTTCCCCCCATGGAAAAAAGGCCAAAGTCATTTTATCTGAATAAAAGCCATTTTCAGACCAAAGATCTTTTCCATACTTAACTCTGCTCACCATATTTAATTCAAATATATTATCTCAGCACCTCCTTAAAAACACTTAAGTTCTGCAAACTAAAACAATGAATCAAATATGGCCCCTTTAAGGTGATAACAGCCAAATTTAGCTTCTTCCACAAGCCAATTCTCAGATACTTGCAACATTATCCTCAGGTTCTGATACATACAGTAAATTAAAAGCCCATTTAGTAACTTTATTTGACAGCTGAACTGTCTCTAAGCAGCCTTAGGCAAAGGATACAAATGTCTGGTTCTTTCACAGAGAGCCATAACTTACAAACAACTTTACAATGTTTAGTCTTGCATTCTTTGGTCTATAGGCTCTACCATCAGTAATGTGTTTATCAGTGAAAATATTATGTAGGCCTGTTGGCCAAGGCACTAAAGATGTGCTCAGAATAAAGTGTCCACGAACATGCTGTTAAAATGCAAAAGAATTATGTGAAAGTCACCTTTTCAAAAATAGTCATTTTACTTCTGACCTTTACAAGTGAATAATAGAGTTTCATTTGGAACATAATTGCATGACCTAAACCGTGTGCGCTCTGCACAATGCTCTTCACAAAACCCAAGATACTTCTTGATAAAATAAGCTGAAAGTTCCCAGTTTAAATAAGCAAACTGAGAAGTGTTTAAGGCTCTATATTCATTGATGTCTTTTAAAGTGCTCATAGCATTAAATGGTGTTTATAATAGCTTTGTCTTCTCTCCCTTCTGACAGATTTGGGTCTTTTTTCAGGGCTCAGGGAACCGTCCCCCTAGCTTTCCCTCAGACCTGAGGCTTTCTACAGCTCAGATGCTGGATCACTCGGTTCCCAAGTAGTTTCTGTCTGCTCTGGCGTTTCTTGATTTAAACCTTTAAATCTTGATTTAAACCTCCTCATCTCTCACACCCTGGAAGTTCTTGGCAACTGAAAAGAAGTACATTTTCTTTAGATCTGCGTATTTATAAGGACACAAACACACACATGATTCTACCTGAAATCCCAAGACATTCACCTGGGATGGTTCACCTAATTCCAACACCCCCTACCGGTCACAGATCCCACCACACCTACTCATTTCCCTCAGGCCCCACATATAGCCAAACTAACCAGTCTTCCCATTTCTGCCAAAAATGCTCATTCCCACTTGTTCTCCTTATAAAAATTCCCAAGTCCTTTCAAGATACATTTCTTTTAAAGATTTTATTTAAGTAGTCTCTACACCCAACGTGGGGCTTGAACTTATGACCCCGAGATCAAGAGTCGCATGCTCTTTTTTTTTTTTTAAGATTTTTTTATTTATTTATTTGACAGAGAGACACAGCGAGAGAGGAAACACAAGCAGGGGGAGTGGGATAGGGAGAAGCAGGCTTCCCGCCGAGCAGGGAGCCCGATGCGGGGCTCGATCCCCGGACCCCGGGATCATGACCTGAGCTGAAGGCAGACGCTTAACGACTGAGCCACCCAGGGGCCCCAAGAGTCGCATGCTCTACTGAGCCAGCCAGGTGCCCCTCAAGATACATTTGAACATCACCTATATCAATAGGTCTATCCTAACTCTCCCAGAAAGATTAAAGAGGGCACGTACTGCATGGAGCACTGCGTGTTATACGCAAATAATGAATCATGGATCACTACATCAAAAACTAGTGATGTAATGTATGGTGACTAACATAACAATAAAAAAATAAGAAAATTAAGAAAAAACAAAAAGGTTATCAGTTTTCCCCCCTAATTCCCCATATATATGAGTCTGCATTGCTGTGACAGTGGTGTTGTAGTGCTTTTCTTTTGTTACTCTGTCTGCCTTCCTGTTATATTATAAGCTCCTAGACAGCAAGGGCCAAAATGAATGATCCCTGGCGTTTCTTGATTTAAACCTTTACATTAGCAGCACGCTTAGACAAAATCGTCATTGTCTAGAATGCATGCATCCTCATTGTTTGAAACCGTCATTTATTGAAATGTTATTACCTAGGCCCAAACTGGGAGGTAATCCTCTCAAATGATAGTGAATAAGGGAGAAATATTTCTGCTTTGAGATCTGCAATACCTGGAAAGAGTTATTAGTATATAAAGATATAAGATATATAAAGATAAAAGTTCCTTGTCTTTGCCCCCTGCTCAAAATAAAGCTGTTACCTTTCTAGCCCTGTCCGCCATGGTGCTTAGCAGCCAGGGATGCGTGGTCTCAGACATGTTTACCAAGTAAAACACTGACTTGAGGGGCGCCTGCGTGGCTCAGTCATTAAGCATCTGCCTTTGGCTCAGGCCATGATCCCAGGAACTTGTGTTCCTGCTCTCGCTCTCTCTCTCTCTCTCTGTCAAATAAATAAATAAATAAAATCTTTAAAAAAAAGAAAGATAAAAGTTCAATGAGAGAAGCAGGAACAAAACAGAAAAAAGTGGAATTATTTATTTATTTATTTATTTATTTATTAAGATTTTATTTATTTATTTTGACAGAGACAGACACAGCGAGAGAGGGAACACCAGCAGGGGGAGTGCGAGAGGGAGAAGCAGACTCCCCGCTGAGCAGGGAGCCCGACGTGGGGCTCGATCCCAGGACCCTGGGATCATGGCCTGAGCCGAAGGCAGATGCTTAATGACTGAGCCACCCAGGCGCTCCAGCATTAAGTATTTAAATAAACCATTAAAGTCCTGCAAATTTTGAATAATTTTGGAGAGGTCTTTGGGATTTTACTAATAGATATGATCCTTTTCCCAGAAAATGCATCTGCTTATACCCATGAACACATAAACACACACACAGATAGACAGACAGACACACACCCCTTTAAGATACTTTAAAAAAATATTTTATTTTTATTTATTTATTTTAGAGAGAGAATGTGTACATGTATGTATGCATGTGTATGGGGGAGGGGCAGAGGAGGAGGGAGAGGGAGAGAGAATCCGCAGGCAGACAACACCCGCCCCCCCACCACTGCTGAGCACAGAGCCAGAGTAGGGGCTTGGTCTCAGGACCCTGAGATCATGACCTGAGTTGAAACCTAGAGTTGGATTCTTAACCGACTGAACCACCCAGGAACCCCTAAGATAGTCTTAAATGGTCTCTTTCCCTTGAAATCATCCGTGGATTCCACTGGTAAGCTTTTGCGCTAGTAACCTCAGCCCACAGATTAAGAACATTGAGCCTCTGAAAATGGTGTGAGCGGGCAGAACCCCGTAAGACAGCAAAGAGCAAGCTTTAGGAGAAAGTGGAAGAAAACCACAAGAAAGACGGGCAGTGTCCCTTTGGACCACTCCGGCTCAAAGAGCTTTTGCTTCAGTGTTTGTCTGAATTGCAAGTTGTATCTGTCTTATGATTACAACTAGCTGTTGAAGGAGTGTGGTTTTGATGTTTTGTTTTTGATTCCATAGGAAACAAAAAGATACCACTGATTAAAGGCCTCTATCCTTTTCACCTCTGGAGGTGAGAGCTGATATCTTAAGGAACAAGTCATTCTTGGGAGAAAGGCAGAAGGCGGGTAGGGGGCTGTTAGGCCACAAGAAGGGACAGGGCAATGGTTGGGAGAGAAAGGGATGGGATGGTAAGCTTATTTTCACCATTTAAATTCAAGTTCAGAGAAGCTTTGCAATCCTCAAATCTTAGTAGAAATAGGATTGAGTAGGAGCAAGCAAACAAGATGGAATATGGAAAAGACAAACAAACAACTTAGCAAATGAGATGCAGAAAAATGTTAAAATTATATGAAAGGCTTACCATAAACAACTAGTACTTCAGGGAAGTAGGACATGTTAGGAGTTAGAAATAAAAATAGGCGTGTCTACGGACTACAAGAACCACTGCAGGAGTAGAATGATTTGATTCTCTTTGCCGTAAGTCAGCAAGCCCTAGGGTCTCTTCTTGGTCCCATCTACCTTGCCAGGAGACCTAATTTCTTCCTGGAGACTTCTGAGGATTCTGTTTTATTTTCCCCATCTAACAACATAAACAATAACGGATGTGATCATTTATTTAGCGCTCACACTAGGCTGAATACTGAGCAGAGAGCTTTCCATAAACATGATTTCACTTCATCCTAATGTCTATTCCATGAGGCAGGTGCTATTACTACCCTCTTTTGCGGATGGAAAAAAAAAATGGAAGTTCAGAAAAGCGTTAACTCTCTCAAGGTCAAACAGCTGATAACTGCAAGGATGAAAGGATTTCTTCTTCCAACACTCATTTTCCTGGAAGGCAGTTGCAGACCTTAATTAACCGGTTAGCTAGTTAGACTAAGACAGGGAGTCTGGCGTGTAAAATGGTTTTTCTAACACTATGGCAGACAAAGAAAGCATAGTCCAGCAACCAAAAGAAATTTCATATTAACTCAGATTCTTTATTTGAGCAACGCTTCTTAAAATCTCATTTCTACCCTATTTCCTTACTGACCCACAGCTTCCCTGGTCCTTTCTCCCACTAACTACCCTAAAACCCTCCTTCCCCACTCTAGCCATTCTCTCTCTGTGTCCCCTTTCTTTCTCTTCTCTTGCCCAGACTTCTTATGTTCTCCCAATTTTAAATCACAAAACCCAACCATGCAGGACTTCTGTTCGAGTAAGACAAACTTGCCCCACACGCTAAAGCTCAGGCCCGCTCCCCACTGGCCCTGGTGCCTTTGGGCACTATATACATACACTAGACCACCAGCCAGCAGCTGTGCATGGGACACTGAAGAACTCTCCTCAAGAGAAAAAGGGAAAGAAAACCCCTTACGTGGCAGAGCCAGATAATTCTTCAGTTGGCAGGGAGGAGAAAAAATTTGAGAGTTCCCACAAATTAGTCATTTTGGTTCAGTGACATTTATTTATATGTTTTTTTTTTTCTTCAACTAACCTTGAATGTCATGAGATTTGGGTTTACTTTATAGGAATAGGAAACCACTGATAAGATTTGGTGAAGAAATTGCCTTAAGCCTATCCATATACATACAAGGTAGTCTGGCTGAAAGGTAAAGGATAGATTGAAGAAATGAAGGGTGACAGATGGCAAAAGAGACTTTTCTTTCCCTTTTGCCCTCTTCTCCTAACCCCCAGAAGGAGTCTTTGCAAAGACTCATATACATCAGAGACATGTTATGAAATAATGCATTAAAGTTGCATTGTGGGAGGAAGTCACTCGTAGCAAGAGAAATGTGTGTTTGGGTTCCACTCTATTTGCAGTCATGGCTAAGACACTCACTTGGAACTGTCAGACATGCTTGGATGAGACCATGCCTGGCACATGGTCATCAATATTTACTCATTGTGTAAATAATTATCCATTGCAGGAGCACATGCATGAATACATGGGGTTGGCAGTCCATGGAGTAGGCAGGTAGAGACATGGACTGGGACATTTAAGTTATTACTCTTACCTGACTTCATCTATTCCAATAGGTTGGTGGTTCCAGCAGAAGTGGAGTTTTGATTTTATAATTGTGAAAAAGTAAAAGAAAATCAAGTTTGAGGAGATGATAATGACATTGATTTAGGATGTTGGTTGAGCTTTAAGGCTAGAAGACTTTATTACCTCCCTAATAACCGGCTACTCCCACATGTAGATGAAGTACTGAACTACTATCCTTTATTCATTCAACTAAATATTATTGGTGATGACTTTGGTTAGGAACTATAATAGGGATCATAGAGAGATGACAAAGAAGGAGCAAAATCATAAAGAACCCATGGTCTGGGGTAACAGTATAATACAAGGTGACAGATGCCATAATTAAGGTATAGACCGAGTCATAGTAGGCCAAGGTGGAAAGGAGTGTATGAGATATGGTGGAGCACTCCTCAGGGAAGGAAGGAATATTTTGTTACTGACATTGTTTAGGGTTGCTGGTGCATGGTGATAATAAAAAGCAGCTGACCTCTAGTCAGTTTTATTGTTTTTCAGTTCTCCACAGACAACTTAGCACCTTTTTGCTTGCTCCCAGGGCAGATTGCTCTCCCCCTCCCCCATCTCCCATCTTTAGTATGGCTGACACTGATTCGCACTGCTGTGTGAGCAAAGTGAAGGAAGAGATTGACTTTTTCTGAGGAAGCTACAGAAAGAATAACAAGGCCAGCGACATTGAAACTGAATTTTGAAAAGAAGAGTTCACCTAGTTATCTAGAATGAAATATTATAAAATATTAATTCCCTGCTGGATTTTGGAACCCACTGTTCTGTGTGGTGTACCACTATTCATTTACCAGTATTACCTCCAGCCGTAATCAGCTAAGGCGTACCAGCGCTGTGGCGCCTGGGTGGTGCGGTTGGCTGAGCGTCCGACTCTTGGTTTCAGCTCAGGTCATGATCTCAGGGTCGTGGGATCAAGCCCTGCGTCTGGCTCTGTGCTCAGCGTGGAGTCTTCTTGAGACTCTCTCCCCCTCTCCCCCTCTCCCCATGTTCTCTCTCTCTCTCAAATGGATAAATCTTAAAAAAGAAGAAGAAGAAAAAGAACCACTGTTATTCTTTAATGTAACAGGTCAATTATTTTGCTTGCTCAGCTTTCTCACTCTTGGGAATACCTAGTTTTGCTCCAGGAGAGAAAAGAAACCCTGTTTTCCATGCACACGGATGCAGGTTAGGTTCTCTACGAAGCTGACCCTGAGGCAGAGGTTCACGTGCAGTATGCATACGAGGAAGTGCCTGCAGAAGGGGGAGAAAGAAGCAGGATTAGTTGAGCGAAAAGACAAGCTGTGATGACGGCCTAATAAACAGCTCCAGCTGATCCTGTAGGAAATTCTGGAGTTAAAATGGTCTTTCATTGTAAATGACTGAGCCTTTATATACCTGATGGTTGTTGGATGGGAGCCACGTCAGGAAAGTATGCCCTTGGGCAAGCAGCAACACCTACCTGTAGCCAGTACCAGCCCTGAAATGCTCTGTCCCTTCCCACCTCCTGCCCCATCATTCTAGCGAAAAGGGCCATTTGCCCTCATTTAACCATATTCTTGGCTTCTTCAGCATTTGTTCCCACTGAGAACCACACCAGATAAAGAGCCAAGTCGCCTATCCCCCACTCCTTATGGCTCCTTTGTTTTAGAAATCTTATTTGGTTTAGATAGCTGACCATTTGGACTGCTTGTTTGTTTTTTTTTCCCTTCCTGTGCTTTAAATTTCCTCTCGAATGCTTTAAAATTCACAAATACAAAGTAAGCTCTCAAAACCCTAAACTTCAATCCTCTATCCCCCAAAAAGCAGACCCGCACTCTCTATCTACAGCCTCATGGTGTGCCCGCAAGTGTGTCGTGTAATTTCCAGAACTTATAAGTAATAAATATTTTTTTTTTAAGTTCCTGATGTGGGGCCCCTGGGTGGCTCAGTTGGTTAAGCATGTGACTCCTGATTTCAGCTTAAGTCCTGATTTCAGGGTCGTGAGATGGAGCCCCACATCGGGCTCCACACTGGGCATGGAGCCTGCTTAAGATTCTCTCTTTCCCTCTCCCTCTACCCCTCACCCCATGTGCGTGCACTCTCTCTCTCTCAAAAAAAAAAAAAAGTTTCCTGATTGTTATTGCTGAGGGTGTCTTGCAGTCATAATGAGAACCACAAGGGTGGGTCCAGCCACAACAGTGCTTATGGATAGGCTGAGACTGGCACAAAACACAAGATGTCAGTTCTTCCCAAGTTGACCTAGAGATTCAGTGCAATTCCAGTCAAAATCCCAACAAGTTATTTTATGGATATAGACAAACTGATTCTAAAGTTTGTATGGATGGTGAAAGATCCAGAACAGCCAATGCAGTATTAAAGGAGAAGAACAAAGTTAGACCGATGTCACCCAACTTCAGGACTTACTCTGCAGCTACAGTAATCAAGACAGTGTGGTGTTGGTAAGAGAATGGAAAGACAGACCAATGACACTGACTAGGGAGCCCAGAGATAGACATCTATAAATATACTCAACCGATCTTTGATTAAGGAGCAAAAGCAGTACAAATAGTCCCCCCTTATCTGCTGGGGATACATTCCAAGACCCCAGTGGGTGCCTAAAACCACAGAAAATACCAAACCTTGTATATACTATGTTTTTTCCTGTACATACATACCTGTGATAAAGCTTAATTTATAAATTGGGCAACAGTAAGAAATTCACAACAATAATGAATAATAAAATAAAACAATTATAACCATATACTGTAATAAAAGTTATGTGAATGTGGTCTCTCTCTCTCTAAATACCATACTGTACTTACTCATCTTCTTCTGGTGATCATGTGACATGATAAAATGCCTTCATGATGAGATGACGTGAGGTGAATGACATAAGCATTGTGACGTAGTGTTAGGCTTCTAATGACCTTCTGACATCAGAAGAAAGATCATCTGCTTCCAGACTGTGTCTGACCACAGGTTGACTAAAACCACAGACTGTGAAACCATGGAGACGGGGGAGGGTACTGCTGTACACAGTGTAACAAAAGTAGTTTCTTCAACAGATCGTGCTGGAACTACTGGCCATACAAAAAATGAATTAGACACAGACATTACAACCTTCACGAAAATTCACTCAAAATGGATCATAGTCCTAAATGTAAAATGCAAAACTATAAAGCTCCTAGTATATCATACAGGAGAAAACCTAGATGACCGTTGGGACTGTGATGCCCTTTCAGATACAACAGCAGAGACGTGGTCTATGAAAGAAAGAATTGCTGAGCTGGACTTGATTACAACTTAAAACTTTAGTCTGTAAAAAACAATGTCAAGAGAATGAGAAGGCAAGCCACAGACTGGAAAAATATTTACAAAAGACACACCTGATAAAGGACTTTTATTCAAAATATACAAGAACACTTACTAAACTCAATAAGAAACCGAACAACCTGACTTAAAAATGGACCAAATTCCTTAACAGACTCCTCACCAAAGAAGATATACGGATGGCAAATAAGCATAACAATGGCTATATGTCACTACATATTTGTTCAGATCCATAGAATATGCAACAACAAGAGTAAACTCTGCAGTAAACAATGAACTTTTGGTGATAATCTTGTGTCAGTGTGGGTTCATCCTTGGTAATAAATGTACCATTCTGGTGAGTGATGTTAATGTTGGGGGAGGCTACATATGTGTGGGGCAGGGGATATTTGGGAAATTCTGTACCTTCCTCTCAATTTTGTTATAAACCTAAAAGTGCTCTAAAAAATTAAGTCTGTTTAAAATGTTTTGTTCTGGGCGCCTGGGTGGCTCAGTTGGTTAAGCGACTGCCTTCGGCTCAGGTCATGATCCTGGAGTCCCTGGATCGAGTCCCGTATCGGGCTCCCTGCTCAGCAGGGAGTCTGCTTCTCCCTCTGATCCTCCCCCCTCTCATGCTCTCTCTAGCTCATTCTCTCTCAAATAAATGAATAAAACCTTTTAAAAAAAATAAAATAAAATAAAATGTTTTGTTCATTTTGTTTCTTCAAGAAGGATGATAGCACAACACCATCTCTCCTTGCAGGAGAAACACAGGGATCAGGGCAGAACACTTCCCCATTTGTGACATCTAGTGGCTCTGCATCTGAATGACAACCTCTTAGAGAAGGAAAATCTGGCAAAGTCAACTGGTTCGGCCTGGGTTTTACCAGTTCCTGAAAAAACACAAAAGCACTCCTAATTCCCCAGAAAAGTTCAGCAGTGTTCTAGTTTCACAGCCAAGTAGATGAAAATATAAGGTGTTTGTCTGTCTGCCGAGTATTTATTTGGATTTAAGAAAGTACAAAAGCCAAAGTGCACCAAAGCTAGAAAATAATAATGGTAGGGAAGAATGGAAAACCCGGTTCCCATCCTCAAGCTATTCCTTAGCACAAGAAAGGCCATTAAAGAGCCAGCTAGCCTCCATAGCAGCATCTTGCATAGTAGTGGGAGGAAATACGCAGAATGGAACTTCAGGATAAATGGCTGATGTCTTCATGGAGACTAGGAAAGAACTGGGAAATCGACCCAGTCTTTAATCGTTTCTGCAACCATGTTGACTTGGCTAGTTGGTATCCCCTTTGTGCCTTTGCATATGTTATCTCCCTAAACTTAGACCCCACAACAACTCTAGAAGGCAGGTGTTTTACTTCTTTGTTTTGGTAAGTGAGAACACAAAGTCTCAGAGAGTCTGTACCTTGCCCTAGTTACAGCTAGAAAGGAGCATTGCTGACAACTGATTCCATGTCTCTTTGGCTTCAGGAGTCCATATTTTTTCTATATCACATTCACCCAGATTATAGTTTTCATAAACTAATATTCTTTGTTTTCCCACCAGTATTTTCCACTTTTCTTGCCCCCCTCCCCTGTAACAAATATTCTGGGTCTATTGCTTCAGGGGAGGGATGTGGGGAGACATACATTTTGTATTCCAAAAGCCTGAGTTAGGAAGTTAGAGGACTCAGGGCATAGAAGAAGAGCATAGGAAGACTGCCAAGAATTGAGGTGAAGGGAACTGGATCTACTTCTTTTTCTTGCAGAGGTGGGATAAATTTGAGAGAAGACAGGTGTGCATTGGAAAGAGAGGCCTGAAAGCTTCTTCCCTGGCAGAGCCATCATGATAAGAGGCACTCACTGTGGAAATGTCCGAAACACCTCAACTGGATGTATATGAGTATAAACCACCTGTCTGAGAGTCTCGCACCCTGTAGTAAGTTGGAAGCGCTAGAACGATGCAATCTGTAGGGGCCAAGGTCACAGAAACAAGGCACATCCCAGACAACTGGGTTACACGGACATGCACGCAGCGCAGTTTACACACACCCCTGGGAGGCGTGGGGAAACTAAGTGGACTGGGTTTAAGGGTTCACCCCCTGTAAGAACTGAAGGACAAAATAAACTTCATGTTGGATTACAGAGAAACAAAATTATATTTAATGGCCACCTTGTATTAGCTTCCTAGGACTGCTATAATGAACTGCCGTAAAGTGGGGGGCTTCAGACAATGGAAATGTATTCTCTCAGTTCTGGACGCTGGAAGCACAAAATGACGGCGGCTGCAGGCTATGCTCCCTCTGAAAACTGTAGGGAAAACTCCCTTTGGGCCTCCTCCTGGCTTCTGGTGCTTACCAGTATACAGGAGGAAAAACAATTTTCCCTTTACCCTTCTAGGTTCTTGCTGAGAGCCCGTTATGATAAAAGACAGAGTAACAGGAGAGAATCACACAGAAGTTTAATGATATGTGTATTATTTTCCTGGGAGACACCTCAAATGACCCAAGCTACCCCCTTAAATACCATCTCCAGCTCAAGACGAAAGAAGATGTTGGGGGAGGGCAGTTATGAGAAGTGACCAGGCAAAGCCCAGTAAACAAAGGGAGCATGGCTATGCGGATTGAAGTCCTTGCTTTCTCCACTGGTAAGAGTTTGTAGAGATTTGGTTATCCTCCTCTTCCTGGGACAGACAGGAAGGCACTCTAGAAGTGGAGATTGCCCTTGTAAATGTAAATGTCTCTTACAGAAAGGTAACTTTGACTCAGGCTTCAGAGCTTGTGTCTGCTATTTCTTAAAATTAATTAGCCTAAAATTTTCACAGATTCTAGGAGTCAGGGCTTGAAGATATCTTTTTGAGGGTCACACTTCAATACACCCCACACCTGAGTCTGTGGTCTGGGGTTCATACCTGCTACACACATGAGTTTGGTGTGAAGGAGATGACACTGTGCAGGGTTAAAAGTATAGATGTCCAGGGGCTGGTCCTGGCCAAATGTTGACGTAACATAGGACCTTGAGCAAGGCAATTAGCCTCTAGTGGTCTTGATTTCCTCATCTCTATGGTGGAGATTCTTTCTAGCGCTGATGGTTGATTCTACTGGCCCAGAGTGGAGGAGTAGATGAATCCTCCCCCCATGCCCCAGACACAGTGTGGTTTAAGAGGTATCACAAGACTCTCCTGGTCCAAGAACACTACCCTCCACCTTATGATTCCCTCCTTCCTGGCCTGCTTTTCTCACTATTAGGGTCACAGAAGTATCGAATGACAAACAAATACCTTGTCAATTGAGGGCCACTGCAAGGATCATCTCGATTCTGGAAAACCAACAATTCTATTGACAATAGGATTCAGTTTTGAAATGCTGAAACTACAGGGAGACTTGCTTTGTAGGGGGGGTCAAGCTACATGGTTGCCAAGGGAAACTAGGACATGATTTAGAGAAAACACTGGGCTTAGGGTCTGCACGATTCCTTTCTTATAACTGCTAATGCATTCTCAAAAGAAAGCAATGACAGAAGAGAGCTAAAAGCCAAGGAAGGAGGGCCAGTGCAGACTGCACTATTACTCATTTCTGGGGAGAGCTACTGAGCTGCTCAAGTGGGCTGGCCCCCAGCCTGCAGCAAGAGGCAGGCAATGGAGATGTCTCACTGTCACAAGGAGACAATCTCAAGGATTTTCACAGCCAAAGCTCCAGACATTTTCAGTGGCAGAGACCCGGCTGAAATCTGGGCTGTTTTTCAATGCCTAAAAGCCCTGTGAGCAAGAAACAAGCAGCACTGAGAAAGAAGGAGGCATCTGAGAGCCATGGCCAGGAGCTTTGAGTTCTGCAATCAGAGAGGCTGCCTGGTGGCCGTGTTAACTAGCTGTGTGACTTCAGGCAAGTTATCATCTTCTCTAAGCCTCAGATAAAATAAAGATTATTATCCTACAGCCTATCTAGACATGTAGATGTGACATGATGTAGGTCAAGTGCTTCATAGAAGCACAAGGGAAGTAGCCAGTTAATGTTACTTACATTTCAGACGCAGAACCAAAGCTACAGGATACTAAAAATTAAGTGTACTAAGTCCACAAAGCTAAACATATACCTCCGAGGTAAGAATCCAGGGTTGCTGACTCCTTAGTTCTTCCACAAAAGAATACAGAAATGAAAAAGGGAAAGCCAGGCATACTTTATTTATTTAATAGTTATCATCATGTTTACCCCGTGCCGGGTGCTATTCTAAGCACTTCATAAATACTAAATTATTTAAGCCTCATAACAACTGATGCAGGCACAGTTATCGTTGTAAATGAAGACAATAAACACAGGAGGGTGGGTGACTTGCCCAAGGTCACCCAGGGTCAGCGGGTACTGTGCTGTGTCTTGGGGATCTGAGGCAAATTAAAAAAAAAAAAAGTATCATTATATTTAGACCATTTCTCTAGAAACTCATTAACCAAAACATATTGTTCTTTTTATTTTTTATTTTTATCTTTTTTTAAAAAAAGAGTTTATTTATTTATTTGACAGAGAGAGACACAGCGAGAGAGGGAACACAAGCAAGGGGAGCGGGAGAGGGAGAAGCAGGCTGTGGAACATAAACTGATAGTGCACCCAGCTGCTAGCAGTTTCACAAATGGCAAATGGAGTTCTGTGAGACGGCTTATCTTCCCCAAGACAAGCCTTACAGAATTTACCTCATAACCCGCATTGTTAGCCTCCAAATTTCTAAATTAATGATTTAAAAATTAATCACAAATGTTCTAAACATCTAAAACAAAGCATAGCACACATAAATTAATCTATATTTGATGACTTTGGTCTCACCTATGATTTTCTGTATCTGTCCTATACTGTGATTTCAAGGTTCACAGCCCCTGAAACCTCAAACACCCTAATAAAAAAGACTCTGATGGGCTCCAGAACTGTGCACTTGGCCCAGGGCAGAGCAAAATAAAGTCATCAGCCAGCAAAGAGATGGACTCTCATGAAGTTGAAAGACGAAGCAAAAGGTGAGCTATGGAACCCTGGTGTAATGTGAGGGAAGAATTCAGGTTATTCCCAAATGCCTGGCAAGAGTTACAGCTGGAGCAGGGAGGCTGGGGAGAACGAGGTCCTTTACTGAGATAAAGAACTTGGGAAGAGGGGGAAGTCAGCATACAGCACAAAAATAGTTCAGCTTTAGACATGCTAAATTTGGAAATCCCGTGAGTCATCCAAGTGGAGATCTTTAGTAGACCATTAGATCTAAGTTGTGAAGCTTAGAAATGGGGCCTGGTCTGGGAATATAAACCTAAAAGTTTCCAGCATATTGTGGCAGTCGTCAGATTTCAATGAGATGACCTACAAAGGGGCTATGGAGTGAGGAGAAGAGAACACTTATCAGAGGGCGTGAGGGGCC
Organism: Mirounga leonina; assembly: GCF_011800145.1. Lineage (NCBI taxonomy): Eukaryota > Metazoa > Chordata > Mammalia > Carnivora > Phocidae > Mirounga > Mirounga leonina. The sequence goes on along the minus strand of NW_023270426.1, from coordinate 53,824,075 downwards.
CCAACATTAAAGGCTGAGTAAAGGAGACATAAGTCAACAAAGAAGACTAAGAAAAAATGGTCACAGAGGTAGAAGGAATTCCAAGAGTGTATGGCAAGAAAGCCAAAGACAGAAATCGGTCAGCTATGTCAAATGCTACTAAGTGGAATAAGGACTGAGATAATCCACTGGAGTAGCACAATGGACGTCATGGGTGATCCCAGCAGGACAGCTTCACAGGAAGAGTGGGATGGAAATTACATCACAGTGAGTTGAAGAGTAATGGGGAGCTAGTATCCGCATGGCAGAGTGTCTTGTATGGGATTCATGCTATGACTGGAATGGTAAGAAGAACTGGATAACATATGCAAAACAACGGCTCGAGAGAGCCACAGCAATACAGGCGCTGTCAGCCTTGAGAGAAGAAAGCATAGAGAGTGAGCTCCACACTCTCCCTGGCTTTTTCTCTGAGGTAGTCTTCCACATTCAAGCATGGGGAAATAGGGCCCCCGTAGAAAGTGGCTGTCTTGCAGGGGTGAGGTATGCCAGAAGCAATTTCTGGACAGTGAGAGAAATTCAGAAGAGGGGCCCAGAAACTGATCCACATATTTCCCCCAAACTGTTGGACAGTGTCTAAGCTGTGCATGAGTCCAGTGAGATTCTGCCAAACCAGATGAAAACAGCAGCTGGAAAGATAAAAATCTGATCACAGATTTCAGCCGCACGCTGTACTGAGAAAACAGGTTAGAATTTAAGCCTTACCAAGGAGGAGATGCATCAGTAACTATTATAAAATTTTAGTCAAGGCTTGAGAAGGGGCATGCCTTAGTAGCAAGGGGAACCCACAAGAAATAAGGTCAAATAAGGTAAAAAATTTAGCAGTCTAGCCCTAAGAAAGCCTAAAATCACACCTCAGCAGGATCTGTCTGCCTGCCAAAAACAAACAAAAAACCAGCTTTTTTTTTTTTGAAAGAAATCACAGAGCCTCTACAGTGCTTTTTTTAATCCACAATATCTAAACTTACGAGGCATGCTAATACACAGGACAAGCTAGGTTTGATAAAAACCAAGGGAGGGCAAAGAAGATCCACTGGTAATTCACATATTAGAGGAAAAAGTTGGTCAAAGAGTAGAAAAGACTGAGAATTAAGCAAAAAATTGGAACACATAAAAAAATCAAGGGGACATTTTAGAATGGAAAAATACACTATTTGAAATTAGGAAACCATTGGGTAGGTTTTACAGCAGACTGAACACAATATGAGCCGGGGTTGGAGAACTGGAAGACGGGTAGACAAGAATATGCAAAACAGAGGCATAAAAAGAAAAAAAGAAGAAACAAGACAGAAAGTAAGAGACATGTATGGCATAGGCCAAAGGGATAAATAAATCTGTGTTAACTGGCGTACCGGGAAGACAGGAGTGAGGCAAGGGGACAGGGGCAATATTCAGAGAGAATAGTCTATCCTACCACCTTTGCTGCCTTATTTCTTAAGTCATCATTGTATCCTGAAGTGACTAAGTTTTGCTCGAAGCCTGATATCTGGTAAACATTCTCTTGTATTTTTGAACCCCTGCTGTCTTAGTCAGCTTGGGCTGCTCTAAAAAAATGTCATGATTGAGTGGCTCAAACAACACACATTTATGTCTCACAGTTCTGGAGGCTGGAAAGTCCAATATCAAGGTGCCTGTAGATTCAGTTCCTACTAAGGATCCTTTCCCTGGCTTGTAAATGGCTGCCTTCTCGCTGTGAGTTCATATGGTGGAAAGAAATAGAGAAAGCTCTGGTCTCTCTTCCTCTTCTTATAAGGACAGTAATCCTTGGGTGCCAGGGTGGCTCAGTCGTTAAGCGTCTGCCTTCAGCTCAGGTCATGATCCCAGGGTTCTTCTGGGATTGAGCCCCACAGGAAGCCTGCTTCTCCCTCTCCCAATCCCGCTGCTTGTGTTCCCTCTCTCGCTGTGTCTCTGTCAGATGAATAAATAAAAATCTTTATATAAAAAAAAAAAGTCTGCCTTTGGCTCAGGTCATGATCCCAGGGTCCTGGGATCGAGCCCCGCATCGGGCTCCCTGCTCCGCGGGAGGCCTGCTTCTCCCTCTCCTACTCCCCCTGCTTGTGTTCCTGCTCTATGTCTCTCTCTGTCAAATAAATAAATAAAATCTTTAAAAAAAAAAATACTCCTCTCCTGGGGCTCCTGGGTGGCTCAGTCGGCTAAGCGTCTGCCTTCAGCTCGGGTCATGATCCCAGGGTCCTGGGATCGAGCCCCGCATCGGGCTCCCTGCTCGGCGGGAAGCCTGCTTCTCCCTCTCCCTCTGCCCCTGCTTGTGTTCCTGCTCTCGTTCTCTCTCTCTCTATCAAATAAATAAATAAAATCTTAAAAAAAAAAAAAAGGACACTAATCCCATCCTGGGGCCCCACTCTCATGACCTCATCTAAATCTAATTACTTCCCAAAGGCCCCACCTTCCTATACAATTGCATTGAGCGTTAGGGCTTCAACATATGAATTTGAGGCGGCAGGGGGCGGGGTGGGGGGGGCACAAACATTCAGCCCATAACACCTGCTGTGTGCACTATGCAAATAGAAGAATTGAGCCTGAAGGACAGGTCTGTCTGATGCCAGGGTTTAATGATTGCTCTTTTTGCAGGACTGTGCTGCACCCCTCCTCACCCAATGGTCCCCGCTCCAAAGCTAACATATCCTCTATATTCTGTCATAAAGGCAAGCAAACTACAGCCCATGGCCCAAATCTAGCCTGCCGTTTGGTTTTGTAAGTAAATTTTTACTGGAGCCCAGCTGCGCATATGTGTTTCTGCTCTATCTATTGCTGCTCTCACAGCCCCACGGCAGTGCTGAGTATTTGCAACAGACCTCTTATGGCCGGAGAAGCTGATGGTATTTACTCTCTGCTCCTTCGCAGAAAAAAAATGCTTGCCGACTCATGCCCTAGCTCATTGTAAAAAGGAATTTGACTTTGGCAATTATGAAACTATTATGAAACTATTACTGCTATTAATTTCTTCATTAACTGCCTAAGTACCATAAATTTATCCCTCCTTAATATAAAGTGAGTGATGATGCTGATGCCCTGGGAGAGAAGATAGTGGTCGGTGCTCAGAACCAGAGGTAGTACAGCGTCAGCCATAAGGACCAATGTACATAATTCATTTTTGACCGAGAGGGCAAAAAAGGTCTCCGAGGATAGAATCCTTTAAGAATGGGGAGGTGATTTGAGAGACATCACCATGTCTCCACAGTGTGGATCCACCATCTCTCTCAGAGTAAAACCCAAAGGTCTAGCTCTGTATTATCTCTGATCTTTTTCCTATTACCCTACTCTCCCCACTGCTTGCTCATTCTGGGCTGTGCACGCTGGCCTTGCTGTTGCCCACTGTCCTCCAGGAATCTCCCATCTTAGAGCCTTTGTGCTCCCTCAGCATGCAGCGCGATTTCTTCTGATAGCACTGTAGCTAAGTGCCTCATCTCCTTCGAGTTTTCGACCCAGACATCATTGACATTGCAGCCAGCTTGCCTGCCCCCACTGCACTCCCTACTATTTTCCCCAAAGTTATTATCGCTTTCCCTACCTTGCCATGTACTCAGTTATTATGTTTATTTTTATTGTGTGTCTACCCCCTAATAGGACCTAAGCTCTATCAGGGCAGGAATTATGGGCATTTTTGTTTTTGTCTACTGATGCTTCCAAAATCACCCAGAACAGTGATTGAAATACTGTTCTTGCCTATCATATATTTATATATATCGTGAATGAATGAGTGTACATTCACATTTTGTTCCAGGGTCCCAGAAATACTTTTAGGTCAATTTATTAAAATAAGTTTGTTTGTTTGTTTGTTTATTTATTTATTTATTTATTTATTTATAGAGAGGGAGGGAGAGTGAGAGAAAGAGAGAGAGGAGGGAAAGAGGGAGAGAGAGAATCTTAAGTAGTCTCCATCCCCAGTACAGAGCCTGACGTGGAGCTCGATCTCAGGACGAAGAGTTCATGACCTGAGCCGAAATCAAGAGTCAGACGCTTAACCAACTGAGCCATCCAGGTACCCCGAGGTCAATTTAGAACTATCAATTTAGGATTGGCCCATGTAAGCTTGACTGAGAAAATAATTTTTCCTTTCCTCTCTTGCCATAATTCTTCCTTTGTTTCCTGCCCAATAATAGCAAGTATCTTCCAGAGATTTCTGATGAATGAGATTTTCACAAGTCAAGCCTACTAACCAGCTTATTAACCAAAACATTTTAATGAAGCTTTTAATCCAAATTAGCACCTAAATGCTAGACGCCAATGTCAGGTCATTGTGGTTAACCTAGTAGTATGGAAGAGTATCTTTTGATATTCTGTTTACATCTTTTTTTAAAATAAAGATTTTTATTTTTATTTATTTGAGAGTGACAGAGATAGCAAGAGAGAGCACAGGTGGGGAGGAGAGGGAGAAGCAGGGAGCCCGACGTGGGGCTCGATCCCAGGACCCTGGGATCGTGACCTGCGCAGAAGGCAGATGCTTAACCAACTGAGCCACCCAGGTATTCCTGATATTCTGTTTACATCTAAAATTCAAATTATGTTATAAAAAAATTCACTAGTTGATATCCTCCACTTATATTAGAACTAGTTGTTCAGTCTAAATTAGATTTTTTCCCTTCTTCCAGGGTATCATTATGTTCTTTCTGCCTTATAAATATAATATTATAGGGCGCCTGGGTGGCTCAGTTGGTTAAGCGACTGCCTTCGGCTCAGGTCATGATCCTGGAGTCCCAGGATCGAGTCCCATGTCGGGCTCCCTGCTCAGCAGGGAGCCCGCTTCTCCCTCTGACCCTCCCCCCTCTCATGTGCTCTCTCTCTCTCTCATTCTCTCTGTCTCAAATAAATAAATAAAATCTTTTTTTAAAAAAATATATATAATATTATAAATATAATAAAAAAATACATTAAAAGTATCCATACACAACTTCTTGGAGCCAGATTAGGTCTGAATGCAAAAACTGGCATCACATATCAGAGCAATTACCAACAGCAGGGTCTTTTTGTTCTTTATTTTGATGACACAAAGGATTAAATAACAATTTTCTATGCTATAATAAATTTATCCATTTTCAGCCTTTTAACTGATGGAGAAAATTTGTTTTGTTCTAAATGAAAATAGAAAGTATAAGTACTGGTGGATGACTTCATATCTAATTATCCACATCTTAGTTTGTAGAAAGGCAATTCCAGGATATTTAAGTTGAAATATCTTGCCTCAAAATCAATGTAATAAATAGGAGCCTGATTTTTCTATAGAAAATACTTTTTTTAAAACCATATTCCACATTCCAAGTATAGATCTATTGGATAAATTTCCACATCTATTCAATTTTAGCATTTAAATATATTTCCAGGGTGGGAGGTAGGGGCACTCTTCTTACAAAAAAAAAATTGGGGTTGACTCTCAGAACAATTAAATCCTTGCAGAGATTAACTTAGTGTGTTTCATTTCTAGCACTGAAATTAGAAACAGTCTGTCTGATTTAGGGAAAGATTAGCAAGAATTGCTCAAAGCACCATGTAGGGTCCAGTCACATGTTGGATTTGGGGTCTCCCAGAAACATCAAGTCTGGGATCTGCCCTGGTTCTCCAACCAACCAGATCTGAAATAACAAAGATGAGTGCTTGGAAAAGAGCAAGGAAATGCTAAATAGACCCTTCTAAGTTTGCATCCATATGACTCCCAATATCATGCATGGTATCCCAAGATGAAAGCATACTGGCTTAGGTATCGAGGATCTGGGATACAAATGGAGAGGAAACACAATAATCTGCATGACCTGCCTTTATTGAGACGCTCTCCATTTGTTAAAGTCCATAAAAAGAACACTCATTCGGAGCCATAAGAATCACATATGTGGAATTATTTAGTTTCCACCAAGACAGAGAAATGAGGACCAGGTTTACTCTTTGGTGTTAAACCACAACTAAAGGACAACAAAACAGAATCTATAAAACAATGGTTTTCAGATACTGAATGACAGGCAGCACCTGACAGCAGCCCCTGAGAGAGGAGAAACAAATGAGACAACTAAAAAGATGCCTTTCCACCTGTATGGCTGAAAAGTGGAAATAATTCACCACCTCCGGGAAAATATCTTCAATCATTCTTCTTTCATTTTTCAGAATACGTAAAAGAATCCATGTATCCCACAAATAGGCATTGAGTCCCTAGTATATAACTGTTACAGCCTGTCACAACCAGTAAGGAAGACAAGCAAGACACAAGTCAACAATGAAATAAGTAACATCATTTCAGCTGAGAAAGAACCTAAAGTAAACAATAAAACAGTAAATGATTCATTGGGACTGAGGACAAAGTATGTGCCTATTTAGACATGATAATCCTAAAAGTCATTTTTAAGAGGTCACTTGAGCTGAGAGACCTGAAAAGTGAGGAGTGGAGAGCTAGAGACCAAAATTCTGGATATGGAAAACATGACATCGAAAGCCCATGAGATGAGAATGAGGTTCAGACAGAAGAGCATAGTGAATGAAGGGAACCTGCTAGAAAATGAGTCCCGAATGGCAGGCAAAGCCAGATTATGGAAAGAGCTTGGTATTTTATTCTAAGTGGATTTACTTTAAATCTGAGAATGTTTCAAGCAGGTGAATAACATGATTAAATTTCAATAAAAAACAACTCACCCTGACTTCTGGGTGGAGAATGGATTATACCAGGTTAAGAGTGAATACAAAGAGCCAAAGTAGAAGGCAATTTGAGGCACAGGGCAAGAAATGATGGTGGACCAGAGTGGCAGCTGTAGGTGTGGGGAGAAGCAACTGAATTCAGAACACATGTTCAAATTTATATTAAAATATTTCCTACACTGCAGATACTGTTCGAAGTACTTTCATGCAATAGCTCATTTGATACTACAACAACCATATGATGTGGGCACAATAAATATCCCCATTTTACAGATGAGCAAACTAAGGCACAGAGTAGTTAAGTAACTTGTCAAATATCACAGGCTAAGTAAGAGGTGAAGCCTGGATTTGACCTCAGGGGTCTGGCGCTAGATTTCCCATCTCTTTACCATTACACGATGTTGTAGAAACTACAGGAACTGCCAATCTCTCACCTCAATCACTTTGGCTTTCTTTTGGTTTCTCAAAGAGGTCATGGTGTTTTTATTCCCCTGGTGCCTTCATATGGGCTTGTTTTCTTGCCTTGAAATGCATCCCCACCAGACTTTACGTTCTGCTTTACTCATCCCTTCTTATCCTTCACACCTTCCCTCAGCTTCAATGTCACTTCCTTACGGTGGACTTTTCATCCTATCTAGAGTTCCCTCCCTCCACTGTTTTCCTTTTTATTACACTACTCTGTTTCTGCCTTCATAATCTTTTACTATAATCTACAGCTTACATGTATTTGTGTTATTATTCATCCAGTGTCCTTCTCCAACAACCACGTGACAGTCTCCACGACACCAGGGACAATGTGTGTTTCATTACGGTATTTTTCGTCACCTAACACGGTGTCGGAAACAGAGCCGTCACTCAGTGAGCACTGAATGAAAAAAACAGAAAATGTTTTGAAACCTAGCTTTTGAACAGACAGGTAATGAGGAAGAGGGAGAAAGAGCATATTGAGAAAGTGTTCTGTAAAACAGGTCACACATTGCTCAATGTTCAGAAGAATCACATATAAGGAGATAGTCATTCTTTCATTCAACAAATATTATTGGCTACTTCATAAAGGTCAAGTGTCCTTGGGTCACTGGGAGTGAATGCAGTAGTAAACAAAACAGACAAAAATACCTGCCCTCATGGGACATACAATCTAGTGGGCGGTAATGAACAAAATTGATAAATAATAGGCTAAAAATGAAAAATAAATCAAAGAAGAGGGGCAAGGAGTGTTGAGCAAGGGAGTTGGTATTTTAAATAGATGTTCAGTGACGTCTTCACTGAAAAGGTGACATTTTGGGGCACCTGGGTGACTTAGTCATTAAGCGCCTGCCTTCAGCTCAGGTCATGATCCCGGGGTCCTGGGATCGAGCCCCGCATTGGGCTCCCTGCTTGGCCGGGAGCCTGCTTTTCCCTCTCCCACTCCCTCTGCTTGTGTTCCCTCTCTCGCTGTGTCTCTCTCTGTCAAATAAATAAATAAAATCTTAAAAAAAAAAAAGGTGACATTTTAATACAGATCTGAAGGAGATGAAAGAACAAGCCAAGCAGGTATCTGAAGGCGGAGAGGTCCAGGCAAAGAAAAAAAAAAAAAAAAAAAAAAGCAAGTGTAAAGCGCTAAGATGGGAGCGGACTCAGTGTGCTTTAAGGAAAAGCAAGGAGACCAGTATGGTGAGGGAGAGCAGTAGAAAAAGGAATTAGAGAGGTATTATCAAGGCAGGTATAGAAACATCCTACACAAATTTGGCCCATTTGTGACTTCCTTTAGAGAGATATGGGGAGCCACTGGAGGATATTCAATAGTGGAATGACATAGTCTGACTTGGTTTTAACAGGGTCATTCTAGCTGCTCTGATAAGATTGAACTAAAGTGGAGCCAGGATGGACCTGTGAGTCCAGATAGTAGGCTATTGCTTAGTCCAGGCAAGAGATAACAGTGGCTTGGACCAGCATGGTAGCAATGGAGGTGCTGAGATAGGAAAGACAATAGAGAGAGGAGATAGAAGGGTAGAGCAGGAGTTTGTATTTGGACATGTTACGTTTGAGATGCCTATTAACATTCAAGTGGAGATGTAGGATGGGCAACGGTCTATGTGAGTCTGGAGTTCAAGGACAACCAGGCTGAGTCATAAATAAACACCTGACATTTACAGTCACAGGAGGCTTGATGAGATTAACAAAAGAAAGTATATAAGCAGGAAAGATGTAGATGAACCAACAAAGAAGGGAGATGCCCAAGGAGTAGAAGAAAAAACAGAAGAATTCCTGGACATCAAATGCAGACAGTGTTTACAGGGGAAATCTAAATGAATGATCAACTGGGTCAAATGTTACTGGCCTTCATAATCAATTCATAATTAATATAAGATATTAATATAAAACACAACCATTGTGTCCTCCTTGGCCGGGGGTCCTTTGGAAAACCTTGTCTTTATCAATTTTTTGTTTGTTTTTAAATACTAGAAAGATTATCTATCTATCATCTATCTATCTATTATCTATCTATCTATCTATCTATCTATCTATCTATCTATCTATCTATCTAGGATAGCCAACAAGAAGGTCCATGGGCAGAAAGATATATTCTTTCTATCTATATTTATAGCTACAAATCTTTACAACTCTGGTAGGTTTGTTTTCATGACAACTATAACTAGCCTTATAGATTGTTGCTCTTGTAGGAAATGAAATACCAGTGGTTAGGGTTCTAAAGCCTCCATAAGGATGTTAATGGTCTAGAATTTTGCTACCAATCCCCCAATGCAGATAGATGTCAGAGGAAGTTAGGGCTGTTCTTTTCACAGCAGTATGGCATATTTGTACAGGAGAAGTGCACACTACAGAATTCTGGAATCTTTTCTGTAATTCATAGACATACGTTTAGCAATAGCGATTACTTAGACTATACTTTTAGAAATCTGCACATTTTTTCTGCTCTTCTACAAGATGCATCATTATAAATGATGCTATGCATGATCCAAGGTCTCAGATGGACAATTTCCGAAGGAAAAACAGGAAGGAAACTTATAGATACAGAAACAGACATGGATATATAATTTATATTATATGCAAATACTTGTTATATAATATATAATATATTATTTATAGTTACATTTTTATTATATTTACTTCAATGTGTACATCTCATTGCTCTAATTAGACATTTTTCCATTTAGAAAACAATCAAGTGTGGGGCGCCTGGGTGGCTCAGTTGGTTAAGCATCTGACTCTTGATTTTGGCTCAGGTCATGATCTCAGGGTTGTGAGATCAGGCCCCGTGTTGGGCTTCACACTGGGCATGGAGCCTGCTTACGATTCTCCCTCTCCCTCTACCCCTCCCCCCCCCAAAATTTTAGAAAATAACCAAGTGATCAAATTTTATAAGATAACATCCCATTTGAAACTAAAATCCAATTTCATATTCTTTTAGAAGAGTCACCATTTCCACTGAGTTTTGCATTGGCAACATCAGAGTATTAATTCAGTAAAGAAGATTAGATATTAATATAAGTATGTGATAGATCATGTTCTTTATTTCTTGGATTCAGAGCTTTGTTCTGCTTTTTATTCCAAGTACATGAGGTGAGTGCAGATAAAATAAAATTAAACATAATTTTAAATAAAATTAATTTAAACTAATTGAAAATAGATATATTAGCATGCCCTCATCAATGCCAAGTGAAAAAAAATAATTTTTGCAGGCTAACTTGAAATGAGCTATTTTGGACCCATGTTAATTATCTGTAGTCTCAATTTTATTTTTAACCACTAACTGCTGGGGCTGACTTCAATTGGCTTCATTTGTGTTTTAAATAATTAGTATTTAATAATGTATTATGCATTACAGGAATATTCACAGAGAACCCAAGTTTCAATTACCTGCCACTTCAAATTACAGGCTCCCAGTAATTAGCTTCTGCCACATAACCCATAATGGAACAGACCGAAGTTAATAGAAAGTAGGAGCAAAACTATATAGCCAGTTTGGCATGAGTAGATTTCAAAATGAACCAATTTGTGTACTTTTTATTTTTTCTCTGCAGGAATTAAAAAGCTGTCTGGCTAACCTTTCCAAGTCTCCCTCATTTGTAATAAAAGAGATAATAATGAAGATAGTATCTGCCTCGTAGGGATTACTTATTCACCTATCCAGAGAGAGGCATATAGTTGAGATGTCAGAATTTCATCAGCTCTAGTACATAGTATTATATTTAGAATAAAGTCTGAAGTCCTCATGTGACCTGTGAGGCCTTTTATCAAGGGTTCACAAACCTGACTGGACAGTAGGATCAGCTGGGGGGGAGGGTCAGCTTGGATTCTGTGAGAGCAGGGTATGGGGAGGTGAAAAGGCTGGAGAGGGCTGGAGGTGGCTAGCCTCAGTATGCTTTATAAGTGTGCCCAGTGTGGACAGGTTTGAGAACCCTTGTCCCACGTGATTGTGTCTGGAGCTACATTGCCTGCAAGCTTATAAGAAATGCAAGTTATCAGACCCCACATTAGACCAACTGAATCAGAAGCTGAGAGTGGGACACAATGATCTGTTTTAGTAAACACTCTGGCAGATTTTGATATACACTGAAGGATGAGAAGCAGTGCTACGAGGTCATGCCATTCCAAGTGTGTTTACTTTCCTTCCAGCAACCTCAGCACCGCCTGGGAGCTTGCTGGACATGCAGAATCTCAGCCCTATCCCAGACCTCCTGAAGCCGAATCTGCATTTGAACAAAATCCCCAGGTGATAGGTAGTCATATGAAAGTTTGAGAGGCACTACTCTGACATAATGGTTCTCAACCTTGGCTGCAAATTGGAAGAATCTGGAGGAGCTGTAAAAATTACAGATGCCTGGTAAGCTGAGCAGGGAGCTCCTGGGTCTCCCATTTCAACACAGAAAGCTCCACTTTCATCATTTTGGAATAAGCTCCCCTTGTAAGAAAGGCTTTACTACAACTAAATGCTTTGGGCTTCATCTACCCCCTTTTCACCAGAACAGCCTCACAATGGCTGAAATAACTTAATTAGCACAACTCTTGCTTCTGTCTATGCTCCGAGAGCTTCATAGTATCCCTAGCTCCCAAAGCAGCCTCTGGTTCTTTCTGGGTGTCTCGACACTCCCACGAAGCCCACACTGTGCCAAAGCCACTCGATTTACCCTGCCCTTCTCCCCTTAACTGGGGGTCTCATGTTGTCCCTTTTAGCTTAAAGCCACAGCACTGCCTAAGCCTTGGTTTCAGAGTCTCAAAAAAAAAGTTGCTCTGCTTCCGTGGTAGGCATAGATGGGGTAGATCCCTGTCCTCCCCACTTCCTCGTCAAGAACAGAAAGGAGAAGCCTTTCCCTTTAGTTTTCAGTGAAATGAAAATCCCCCATAGCAATGTACACGATTTCCAAGAATTATATCTTCCCAGGGTGTATCAGACACCACCAGATCCTACCCCCCACTTCAGGTCGTGGTAGGAGCAGCTGTATATCGTGAGCCAACGGAGTCCTCTCGGAGCCAAGGCTCAAGAAGCCCCTTACGGAATCGATGGAGGTGCCAGAGCCCAAGTTTCTACACGGGCTGCTCTCAGGCAGATCTGCTTTCTGCCACTGTCACCTGTGGTCTGACGATCCCTCCTCCCCTGCACCCTCTGGGGAGCTAACTTAGGATCTTTCCGTGGTGTTCCAGATACAAAGGGGGCTTTCCCACCACTTGGAGACTTAAGTACACAGTTCCCAACTCCCAGGCAAGGAACTGGCAGATGTAAATACAGAAAGTTTGGCCAAAACTTGTTTGGCACCACATCAGTACATTGTAAATCAACTTACAAGATGGCAGAAGACACGACTTTAAAAGAAATATTTGAGGCAATGTTTTCAAGAAGGTCCTTATTTACCACAGAATTATTACAAACTACTTGTTGCTTGAAAACAAATCTTCCTTCCTACACTCAAACATTTATCTTCATTCCGAACTCACAGGCTATTTCTAGTTTCCAGCAAAGTTTGTTTTGCTCCCCAATGTCTTTAATCGTGAAGAAGATAATATATATTTTCAGTGTGTCAGTATAGATGTACGATGTTCTCACATCATTTCTGGAAAGCTGAAAACTTTGAAGCTTTTCAGGACCAACTACTGAAAACCAAAAGTACCTTCCTTGCTCCATTGTCATAACAATGTAATAAAGTCTGCAATGAATCGAAGAAAGTCAGTAGAATTGTTCCTGGGTTATAGTCCCTGCTCAAAAAATACTTGTTGAATGAATGAAAAAATTGGTGTACAAATGAATCCATTTCTGCTTTTACGTTGGTAGCCTGAACCTAAATAGATTTCTAAGACTTACGAAAACGTGGAGCACATTATTTCCCTAATTATTTTTGCTACATTTTCTTTGAAAGTAAAAGGTCGGATATTTTATTTGATCTCTATTTTCACTTCACAAATTCACGTATTCACATACTTACATAAACATTCGCAGGACACGTGGTTAAAAGTATATCAGTACTTCACTATTGTGCGTGCTGTGATGTGGGCTCTACTTGCAAATTTCCTCCAATATTTTCTTGATCTCTGGGATCAAGTTAAATGGCTGTATGGAGATTTGCCCACATCTTCCTGGAAAGCAAATTCTGGTTCTGTTCTAATGACTAATATTTCCTTAGGTTAAAAAGGCAAGGGGTGCCTGGGTGGCTCAGTCGTTAAGCGTCTGCCTTCGGCTCAGGTCATGATCCCAGGGTCCTGGGATCGAGCCCCGCATCGGGCTCCCTGCTCAGCCAGGAGCCTGCTTCTCCCTCTTCCACTCCCCCTGCTTGTGTTCCCTCTCTCGCTGTGTCTCTCTCTGTCAAATAAATAAATAAAATCTTTAAAAAATAAAAAGGCAACAGTGAAAGTCACAACATACTGATGACAACGTAGGCTTATATAGACATGAATTGCACCTGTATTTTTCTAAACATTCATTCCTGTGATATTCTAGAAATCCCAATAGTCCATATAATCCTCATCTGCTAAACTATTCAGCCACTAACCTTAGGTGGCCGACAAACCGTGGATGGCATATTCCTGGAGCAGAACGGTGAGAGACAGAGAGACAAACAGCTTCACGTTTTTCTTCTTTTGTCCTCAGCTTCTGAAGCTACTGGTTAATAGTACCGCTCAATGAATAAAACATAAGTTCTTGATGGCACCTGTGGAAAGGAGGTAATGAGTGTCTGTCTTAGTTTCAGTGTCGTGTTAACATCATCCCACTGACCTTAATTTCAACAGGCTCCCCCCTCTACCGAAGGAGTAACAACCAAATGTATCAACGAGCTCCAGAGTCCGACTTCGTGGGTGTACATCCCAGCTTACGCACTAAGCGACATGGGGCTGTCGCCGTAACCTCCCTGCGCCTGTTTCTCCATCAGTAAATAGGAGTGACAATAACATCACTGTGAATATTAAGGAAGGTGGTTTAGTCACCCATTTAACAAACGTTTCTCGAGTGCTCACTGCATGCCGGACACTATGCAGACAGAGTGATGATCAAGACAGAAAAGAAAGTCCCTGTGCTCACGGAGCTTACATTCTTGTGAGGAAAAAAACAGATGGAAATACACTTAGAAGAGCGACTGGCAACCCATAAATAGTACCTTCTGCACTTAGTAATTGAGCACTCTTTGGGGCCATGAGGGTTAAGAACAGTGATCTCAAGCAAATATTCTCTTGAACCTTTTCTTTCCTAGTTATGCTTTTCTGTATTTTCCAACACATTTACAACGAGCACTGGTTACTTAGGTAGTAAATTAACAACAACAACAAAAGAGCAATGACATAATTTAACAAATACCTCATGGTGTCTGCTGGAGAGAGCTATGGTTCTGGTAATGATTCCATGAACATTCACTGCCCAGTCTCTTTTCAGCCCAGATGCGTACTTTCCGGCCCATTCATTCTGTTACTTCAGCATCTCTCATCCTTTGGTCTAGTCTCTATCCTGAACCTCCTCCTCTGTGGATGGACACGACTGTTATTTTTGTGTTTTCAAACCTGTATTTAATAATAATAAAAAAAATCACTCCAAATTTTTTTCATCCTTGTACAACCACAAATTCCCAAGCAACTATTTGCCCTATTGCTCGTGAGCTTCAACTATTTCTTGGTTTTTCAGGGGAACTGCCTTCTCTCTCTTCAGCATGAATGCTTTGTAGTATTTCTGTTTTCCCTAACTGTGGATGCTAAATGTTATAATTAATATTTTTCTTCTTTCTATCTTTCATCATCAGAGCCTCACCAAATCCCAACACCTTCTTTTTAATGACATGTTTTGGCTCTACCTAAATTAGTACAACCTCTAAAATCCCAGCAAATGACCTTCCTTCCCTAAATCATTTTCCAAAACCATGATATGGTTGTGCTACTCTCATTCTGCAGGAATTACTTGGCTATTTAATTTTGTTGGGTTACCTTTCTTCCTTGCTCATGACGTTCATTTTTAAATTCCCAAATTACTCTTTTGTCCTACATATCCTTATACAAAATTAAAATATCTGTTAATTTCCATCACACTTTAAAGAGAAAAGACTCAAAGTTAAAAATCAAAAGTATCGGGGCTCCTGGGTGGCTCAGTCGTTAAGGGTCTGCCTTCGGCTCAGGTCACGATCCCAGGGTCCTGGGATCGAGCCCCACATCAGGCTCCCTGCTCAGTGGGGAGCCTGCTTCCCCCTCTCCCTCTGCCTACCGCTCCCCTTGCCTGTGCTCTCTTTCTCTCTGTCAAATAAATAGATAAAATCTTTAAAAAAAATCAAAAGTATTGCCACGTAGTAAGCATCAAAGATATTACTTATAAGAAAGCCTATGTCATACAGATGTTCCTAAATTTAGGTCTAAAAAATTGCACTTCCCTTTAGCGCTAAAACAATATTCCTAAGACCACATGGTACTTGAAAAACACATAACAATTTTAGCAGTCTCCTTTCCCCAAAACATTCCTGGCACACTGGTCCGTTTCATAAATCCACCTTGCATGTCACTCCGACCCCAGCAAGTCTGATACCATGCATAGGATGGCAGAGCACATCACACCATCCCTAGGTGGCCAGCTAGGACTGGGGCTGATTTCTCCTTCTCCCTCCCCAGCAAGGGAATGACCCATCCCTTACTTCTGAAAAGGTCAGTCAAGTCTTAACAAAACTATCCCAAGGACTTAAGGAAACATAAAGATTTCTAACACAGTCAAGCAACACTTAAAACTGTGTACTTTATTGGACTACTTCCAGAGTTTATAGGCTGTTCCACTGATCTCCGCTAGAGGTGTCTCTTACTTTCATCACATCTACCAATATTCTTTCACTCCTTGGAATCAAGACCCCAGAGAAAATAAACAGAATATTTCTTAAAGTAAAAGTCTACTCTAAAAATACAACATTTTGTAGAAGAAAAAAATAACATCAACTTTTTAATGCAAAGCAGCTTAGTTCCTCCTTTTTACCAATTCATTCCGAAGTAGGAGCTTGTCCTTAAACTTGTAGAACTCAAAGACTCACTGGAATAGGTCCTCCAAAAACAAAGGGGAAGAAGTCTCTCTGAAGGATAAAGGCATGCCTCTATCCAGAGAAACAAAATGGGCTGGCAGCTTTAAAATAACCTCCCTTCCCTACTTACTCTTCACACTTGCCCTGTATATGGCCATAATGCTTCAAAAATATTGGGGTTTAGCCTCAGAGAAAGTTGTTACGCACATGTGCAACTTGACTCCTACTCTTTTCTTCACTCCTGATTGTAAGACAAGCATTAAAAACCAAACCTGCTTGATTTCAAGCTAAGGAGCGTCATACTTTATTTTGGAAATTTAAGGCAGAGAACATAACCTCAGGACCAACCAGTTGCCGTGTGGCCATGTTTATGCAGAGCCGAGGCACAAAAATGACTGGCAGTTGCAACAATTGCATGGTTAATGTTTAGGGGTTGGAAGGAAGGAAGTAAAGATATAAGCGCATAAAAGCACACAACAGGAAGAAACCCAAAGGAATTGACGCATAGTCTTCCAGACTATAATGTAGCATGCCCATCCTATGATTGCTATGAACTGGGTTACTTCCATAATTTCTCTAAAGAAATGCATCTAAAACACTCTGCCAGTCAGGAATCCAGTAGGAAACAGATGGCACAATCAAATTGGATAAATTAAAGACAGTTTAATACAGGAACTATTTATAAAGGTGGGCAGCTTAAGGAAATCACAATTTGTAGTGCAGCACTCCTGGGCCAATAGTGGTGAGGTCTTACTACCTCTGTCCTGAATGGTGAAGAAGAGAGAACAGGTGGGAACCAGCAGGCAGAGAGGGCTATGCGGAGATGGGGGCCTTGTAGAAGTTAATGACTTTATTGTAGGGATAGGGCAGCCTATGACAATCCCACAGCGTTGGGAAGAAGCCAAGAGGAAACACACACTGCTGTCAGCCTTCTCTTTCCCTGTGATCACCTACCATTGCTCCGCATGGCTGAATCCAATAGGAACAGTCTGTACAGAGTCTCACAGAGCACGAAGCCGGAGGAGAAGGGTACAGAGTGTATCTGGAGGGGCAAACCTATGTCTCACTAAGTCAGAAAATATTTCTGGCCTTCATTTCTGCCTTGTACACAACTGGTACAAGGGGAGTCTGACTTTTGATCAGTTATTTAACAGGAAGCCACGCTGATTTAATAGAAGGAAAAAAAATAAGACTTAAATTTAGTGATTGACTTACTTAAGATTTTTATCAATTCCTCCATTCTTCTTTGGTGCATAATACCTAGAACAGGGTTTTTTGTTTTGTTTTTCCCAAAGCATTTTGCTATGCATCTGAAATTAGATTTTATTTTATAGGTCATAGTTTCTGAAGAATTTTGAGCTGGAGAATGCCAAGCTCTGATTTGCATATTTGAAAGAATACCCTATGGTATTTAAAAGATTATTTTGAAAGTGATGCATCTAGAGATAGTAATACTATCTGAGATATTGAGGACAGTTGGGAGAAAGAGAAGGTGATGGATGTGAGAAACTTGCAGAGGTAACATTAATAGAATTCCATCCTTAATTGAATATCAGCATTAAATTATGAGTGCAGAGTGACTCTTAGACTCCTAGTTTAAAAAATAAAAAACACGTGTAGCTGGTTAGTGGGAGAGGTGGATACTGATTCAATTTGGGACATATGGAGCTCAATGTGCCTACAAAATCCAACCAACTGGATACATACCCATCACACAAAAGAAAGAGATAGGGAATTTACCATAATGTAGGAAGTAGTGAAGGCCATGGTTATGAGTAGAATCAGGTAAAGATGGAGGGCAGCACAAAGAGATGGCCAGAATGGAGGCTTTGGTAACAACATTTTGAGAAATCAGACCTCTCCCTGTTTTTAGTGCCATTGCAAATCTTTCCCATGACTGTAAGCCCTATCAAGGACAGAGACTTGGCCTGTCTTGTTTTTCCCCAAGATCTAGCAGTGCCTGGCACACAGTTAAGCGCTCGCTACATATTATTGAATGACTGGTGGGTTCAGTTTGCTAATGGGCACAGGAGAAGGTGATCTGATTTAGCAACTGGGGTTATTCAGAGATTAATTTACTCCCAAGATTCTCCCACCTCTGCCTTTTTTAGGGCTCCCCGCTAAATCTGAAGTTCCTTTCCCTGACTCTGTTGCTGGGAAGTTATATCTTCTTTGCTTCTATTTTTCAGTTTTTAAATTTGTCATCAGAATGATTCATTGAATTGCGTAGTTTTTAATTCCTGTATTTCAGACTTTGTTTCAGGTCTATCCTTTAAGAAATAATTTTTTTTTTTCCTGTAGAGAAAGATTATCTCACTTCTTTTTTCCTGTAAAACCAGAGGTCCATTCAAAGTTTGGATAGTAATAATCACCAGACTGATAGGACACACGCTCATAAATATGGATAGATCATGTACCAAAAATCACAAGTACTTTAATGACTGTGTATCTTAAAGCAGTGGTCTCCAAACCAGGGTTGCTTACCCTGAGAGTACCCCAAGACCCCCCAAGGGGTACATGGATACACAAAGGGAAGCAATTTCCAGAACTTCAAGTCTTATCTGGCTTCTTGCCTAGGACTCATCTGTCTAAAAGAAGGTGTCTGTGGTGGAGGTTGGTCATTCTACTTTTGCATCTTCTTTACCAGTTCTCATAAACTTCAGAATGGAACAGAATCATCTGGAATGCTTGTGAAAACCCAGGTTGCTCTCCCATTACCAAAATTTCTAATTCAGTAGTGTAGGGTATGGTCTGAGGATGTGCATTTTTTATAAGTTTCTAGGTGGTGCTGAAGTTGTTTCAGGAACAAACTTTGAGAACCAAAGGCTTCAGACAATCGGCCCTTTCCCACTTTATAAAAAACAACCACCACATCAAACACACTTCTAATCCATCCTGAGTCTTAGGATGCTTTTCCATGGAATGTGAAAACTATGAGCAAACAGGACAAATCAAAATTAATTATTCTGATAACAGTGTACAAATCAAATCATTTTTAAGGCAGGTCTTTGCAAAAATATTAAGAAAGAATTTGTTGAGTTGTCAGCTGAAAGGTAATTGAAAATAACTTTTGGGATGCCTGGGTGGCTCAGTCAGTTAGGTGTCTGCCTTTGGCTCAGGTCATGATCCCAGGGTTCTGGGATCAAGTCCTGCATTGCGCTCCTTGCTCAGCAGAAGCCTGCTTCTCCTTCTACCTGCTGCTCCCCCTGCTTGTACTTTCTCTCTATATCTGACAAATAAATAAATAAAATCTTAAAAAAAACCTTTCAATAGAATGCTATGGGATTTTTGGCACATAATTCAGAAAGAGGTAAAAAATTGAGTAGCACTGCATAATAAAACTATGATTTCCATCATTTCCTTGTATGTGAACAAGTTTTCTGAGTTTAAATCTGTAAAAACAAAATAGGAACAGAATTGAAGTTAAGCCATGACACATTTCCAGTTTTTAAGTAATATTTACTCACAGAAATGTGAATTGGGAAAAATAGCTCTAACCATCTCACTGAGATAGATTTTTTTTTTTAAGATTTTATTTATTTGAGAGAGAGTGAGAGCAAGAGTGAGAGCGGGAGAACATGAGCAGGGGGAAGGGAAAAGGGAGGGGTAGAGGGAGAGGGAGAAGCAGACTCCCTGCTGAGCAGGGAGCCCGAAGAAGCTTGATCCCAGGACCCTGAGCTGAAGGCAGCTGCTTAACTCACTGAGCCACCCAAGTGCCCCCTGAGATATACTTCTAATAAAATTTTACAGTTTGTATAATTATCTTTCAAGGTTTGTAATAGTGTAATATTGTTTTGATCAATTGTATAATCAGTAAATTACAATGACAATTCAATATGGGAGAAGATTTTAAACTTACACCTTTATGTTCACATGAAAAATTAATTTTCAACTTTTAAATATAAATTTTGATGTATATGTGTTTGATAGCTAATTCAGTAGAAGACTTTCAGGCATATAAATGTATAATATTTGTTTAAAATTCCATGGGGAAAACTGAAAAAAAAAAAGTCTAAAAATAAGAAAGGAAAAATATAAAATGTCTGACGAGTCTTTTTCTTCAAGCATTTTTATTTATTTTTTTAAATATTTATTTATTTGACACAGAGAGAGCACAAGCAGGGGGAGCGTCAGGCAGAGGGAGAAGCAGACTCCCCGCTGAGCAGGGAGCCGGATGCGGGACTTGATCCCAGGACCCTGGGATCATGACCTGAGCTGAAGGAAGACGCTTAAGCGACTGAGCCACCCAGGCGCCCTCTTCAAGCATTTTTAAAATGGATAATAGTAGGTATGAAACCACTATGGTATTTAGATTCCACTGAATATATTTAAAAGAGTAATGTTACTTGTTTATTTTAGAAGAGCAATATTTAAAATATGCCAAATATATCATCCTTCACAACTGTTTGACTTTATGATAGAAAATGTTTTTGTTGACAACTTTAAATGTGATGACCATATAAGTTTTAAAATTTTGTTTTAGAATAAACACTACCAAAAATCATTTAAGACTTCCTGCTTTAAGGCAGTAAATTTTTAATCTTCAGTAGGGATCATTTGATAGGCTCAGACAGAACTCTGAATTAAATTTTAATTAAAACCCAAGCTTTGCTTATTCTGTAAACACCTCAACAAAAACCATTTCTGTTCTTGTTTGGCATTCACTCTTTCTTGTCCAGCTGGGATCCAAGCATACAGAAATGAGTAATAATGGGAAAAGATTATACAATCTTGAATGACTCACTCAAAGACCTTTATAAACTTTCTATTTAGACTTGTTCCAGAAAAGAATCATTTTCCTGAATTCTAGTTTGTTTAGCAAATGGAAATTGCAGCTAAAAAAAAAAGGATGCCCAAATATCCATACAAAAACATTGCTGTGGGCATTTTTCTTCAAAAAACATTTCACTGCATTTGTAATATTAGGAAACACAAAAAGAAACACATTAAAACACATTTACATCATCGACTCTTTAGCCACTTGATAATAACATCTTTGCCTTTTTCTAATATATATGTTCTCTTGTAGATTATTTTCTTGGGAGACATTCATGCTCAGGTTATGCACAAAATCTACTCTGAACCTTTTTGCGACCTATTACATTTTTTCTGTCCATTTCTAAACTCCCTAACTTCATTTTACATGATATATGACTTTTGGACAATTAGCTCAAGGCTAACCCAGTTCCTATTTCCTGTACTGTATTGAAAATTCACTTAAGATTAGCCAAGGTCTATTTGCTATCACATTAAAATGATACATCCCTCCCTATACAATCTCTTACCTCTTTTTCATTTTAGCTACTCTGGAAGACTACCTCTTCTCAATAGCCCCCAATGATAGGGGCACATTCTTCCTCCTGATAGGCAGCCTAGCCTTTAGAAACTGAAAACCCCCTCTGGCTGACTTTGGGTGTTACAAGCCTCCTTAAACGTCTCACTCTGTCCCAGTATTCTGGGTATTGGAACATCCCAGAGACTCCACTATTTGCACCTAGATCAATAAAAATTTACTTGATGGGTTTATAAACATCTAATAAGAGTGTATATGCACAAGTATTGAAAATTCTTATCCACTCCCTTGGGTAATTTCTGTTTAAAGCTCTGGGTGAAAGATATGACAGACTGGATTGCACATTATAAGGACAAGCTCAGCAAGGAAAAGAATCTCTTCTGCATCTATTCATGCCCGACTTCCCATATATTTTTTGACATTCCAAGAAAGAAACCTCAAAATAATTTTCAACTCACCTTCGTCCTTTCTGATACCTTCGATACAAGCTTAGAACATATCACGGATTTGTTCTTCCAAATTATCCGTAAATATATTGAATGGAATGGGCTGTAAAAAAATCCCCATGGGATGCATCCAATATAAAACCTTTATGTGGGCAGAGACCTGTCTAACTCATTCACTGCTGAATCTCCAGAGCCTAGGACAGTGCCTGTTGTAGTAAGCACTCAATAAATAGTGAATGAATCAAACATGAAGGAATGGATGGAAATCTGGGTGGATAGAAACTTGATGTTTTTGAGATCTTCTGATCACTTTTTAGATAGAATCTTCTAGGCAGTAAATTAACCTCCTAAATGTATAGCAACTGGAACATAATATTTTGTATTTTTCTTGAGGATGTCACGCAGGCCCTGGAGATTACCTCATTGACTAAAAACTAATTATGTGACTTTGGACCGAGGACTTGAGTTTTTTACAGCTGATCTCTCATTAATCAGTAACGACACCTGTCTCACAGGCCTGTCGGGAGATGATACATATAAAGCACTGGGCCTGGTTCACAGGAAACATTTTGTAAATGTGAGGTATCACTTTTACTAGTGCATGTTTCTTGCACATGTGAGATTAATGCCTGACTGTGTAGATGTATAACACTATCGGAATTACTCTCTCAATTTTTGCGGGTACATATATAATCACTTCTCTGCTAGCCACAAAATCATTTCATCCAAGCCAGCAGCTTGCACTTTGTGATGCAACTAGAACGTAAAAATGTCGGTGCACATTAGCATTTCAAGTTGTAAATAACCAGACCAGTCACAGAATAGTAAAAGAAGGACTTTAGGTTTCTTTGGTGAAACAAAAGCAGGTATAAAAAGTTACAAAGGTTTTAGATTTTCTTTCACAAAAAAAAAAAAAAAAAAACCAACAGTCATTCACATTTTACACTATACACGTTATAATATAAATACAGGAACGTATTATGTGCATTGTAATGAAGGAGAAAAATTAAAACCTAAGAGGTCAACACAGTGTTGTTCTGTGCTCTGGAACACTCAGAGGTGGATTATACTTAGTGCAGCAACCAAGGGAACTTGCTCAAAGACTCTGAGGATGATGGGAGCTACTGTTGTTCCTTCCAAGCCAAAGGAGGTTTCGTGAAAACGAATCGTGTTGGGTCTGCTCTTTTTGTATTTTATTTGTTGTCTACTCTTCTCAAGGCTGTTCTAACTAAAATTAGGGAAAGACTCCCAAATGCCTTCTTTCCATTACGGGGTTTTCCTTAAACGTTAAGTGGATAATGATTGGACTTCATCTTCAGCAGTCACTTTATTCAAATAAAGGGGGGGAAACACAGTAGGAAGAGATAGGGAGAAATGTCAACATGTACACTCCACCTAACAGGAAGAAATGCCCACACTCCATCTGTAGCTCCTTGCTTAGAATGGGCAAACGCCATTTGCCAAAAGCTATACATTTTCCACTCTTCTCATAATAAACACTGGATGCATTCTATCCATCACATTATTTAATCAGGGACAAAATACCTAGATTATGTGGTCCCAAACGGTGTGGGGGAAGCATAAAGGCTAACACTGAAAAATAACTAGCATACTAGGTCAATTTGCAGGTTTGGGGGAAAATAACATCCAATAAATTAAATCAGTATGGCTTACTTCATTTATTTATGTATGCTTCACAGCTGCAGCATTCATACATGAACATTCAAAACTTTATAAAAGATTAAAATGGTTATATATACAAAATTTCTTTCTTTGAATGTGTGTGGTTGTTTTAACAATCCCCCACCCTCCAGAACCCTTAGGTCTGTATCCATTTGAAATGTGTTGATCTGTGATCTTGCAAGTTAGTGTTATGAAAGCCATTAAAAAGGAGACCTGGTTGAGTTAATAATTAGCACGTTGACCCCTAAAAAAATGCTCCTGGTCCTAGAAAAGTCCTCCATTCAGGCCTTTCTTGTAAGTGAAGAAAAAGGAACGCAGCAAAGAAGAGTTCCACGGTGCAGTCCTTAGTTCTGTGGGGATCCTGTCAGCCGGGCTTCAGGGTCACACGGAAGCAAACTGCACTTACGGCTGACATGGCGCAGTGACCTACAAGACCTTGTGTTTGTTAGTTGTCTCGGAAAAGCCGTCCTCAGTCTTGCTGACAAAGGGCAAGTGAAACCATTTCCAGCCTAAACAAACTACAAAAAGCAGCCGAACCAATGATTAAAGACCTCTGAGGCTCCATAATCATCATTAAATATGCCCAAACTCTGTGTGACTTTTTATTTTATATACAGGATTAAAATCAACATTAAATCATCTTATTTACATTGCCATTGGTGCTGAAATGGAACTTTTTAAATAGTACAGTAGGCTGGTATACGTTAGAAAATGGTCTGCACTGGAGGCAAATAGAAAACTAAAGAAATTAGATAGGCTGGAAACAGTTACTTTCTGCCCTCATTTTCTTTCATTTTGTTAGCGCTCCTTTTGAATGCCAATACTTTCATCTGAAACGTTTTGGGAGCACAGCAACCCCAAATGACTGGACGGTGGTCCAAAAATCCGAACCAACTGATAGTACTTCTTGAGGTGATAGGAAAGGCACAGGAAGTTAGGACTTTGGCTGCAATGATGAAAACACAGGTTCGCCATGTTAGGGGTCAGCGCCTGGACTCCTGCCACCTCCGGCTCCAACGGTGATCATGTTTTGTTGTGTTTATTGAATTGTCCTTTGCTGATGAGGAATTTTTAAAGTATTTCTTAGAGTAAGTCCTTTGGTATGCAGACGCTACATGGAAGGAAAGAAAGAAAGAAAGAAAACACAACAATATTACTTGCTCCATACCCTAAACTACCAATACCGTAGCCATAAAATGAGCGTGTCTAGTAGTTGTTATAGCACGGTTGTCCATTCTTTCTAAAGGACCACTTACGGTTCAGGCAGGTAATTTTAGGCATAGCCCATCTTCCATTTCCGAGGCAACGGATAGTTGGAAGGTGGCGTTGAATGAAACCATCTTTGCAGTGATATCTAATCAGAGAGTTGATTTCATAACGAGGTTTCATCTTTCCAAAGGTCTTGGCGTTTTCTACAACAGGGGGCTGGCCGCAGGCAACTAAAGAAAAGTAAACTGGGTTATTGCCAAGTAATCTAAATATTTCTATTAGTATGAATCTTTTTTTTTTTCTCTTTCCCTTTTTCTGCTACCCAACCAAGCACCCTCATCAAAGGCAATCATTTAGAATTAAAGAATTGAAATTCTTCAAGAGAAATACTAAATACTGAGGCTCTGGGCCGAGTTTAAATCTCAGATTATATCACCTTCAGCTGTGTTTTATTAAAAACCATTGGGCTAAATGATCATATATTCATCTATCCATCTGGAAGGGTCACTTTTCTGAAAAATTCCAAATTAAAAAGCATCTGTCTCGTGCCAACATGTGGCTTGTCGGTATTGTCTCCATCAGCATCCTAAAGTTTGTATTTATTACCCACCTTCAATTGGAACAATATGGATTTGTGACAATTAACTATCACAGTCACCTCCCTGAAAAAACTTACAATCTATAATAACATCGTAGTTTTAAAATATGGATAAAATATGGACAAAATATGGATTCCTAAGTATAAAGAAAATATCTCTGGTTCCCTTTATGTTTATTTTCTCTGTCTGTCTTCTGCCTGGAAACAGGGGGAAAGTCAGGACATAGCATCCATGCCTCAGTTTTGTAATTAACTTATAAATTTCAACTCTTCAGAAGGGCTAATAAAGGTAAATCTTGGAATATATAACCATCATTTTAAATTTACAATGAATAATTCTGAATATCAACAAACCTAGCAATGTAGAAATAACAAAAAAGAAATAGGAGTAAAAGAAACCTAGCAATTTTGAAATTCAAAAAGCTGGGAAAATTGATTCAACTGAGTGTGTATTAACTTACAGTTGTATTCAACATTAGTGTGTTGTTAAAATGATATATTTCAATAATTAACTTTTATTAAGTGATTGTGTTTTGCTATATGTCTCTAATAAAAACAAAACTTCAAAATAATTTCCCTAAATGGCACCTCCTTTCCATAGTTTACTTTGAGAATTCTGATATCACAAAGCCCATGTCATATGCTCTCATGAAATAATGCAAATCTTTAACGGGAGAATGATTACCAGAAACCTTGGTACCAAGATGTCTGGATGTCAACATCCTAATATCAAAAGTTTACAAATTTTAATGTATTTACATATTCAGAAGGCTGTTTACAACCATATTCTTTTGCAATAACAAATGTGGTTTCACTTAAATATTCTGTTCCTCTAATTTATTTCTGCCTGACAAAATAGCTTGGAACATATTGACCTCATGACAAAGTTATCTTTAAAGAAACACAATCCAAGCATATCTTTTTATTCACATAAGGGATTGTCACTCAGACATAACCTAAAAATACATTATGAAGTCATACTATCTATAACTAAGAAATTAGAAATATTTATTCATGTAAATATTTGATCTTCACAAATTCCTATAAGATAAACTGAAATCTCTATTAAAAAATGTCATTTTCAATTAGTAAACTACACTATGTATATGGATCAACAATAACTCCAATCTGAGATCTCTATAGCCTATACTGGTCTAGATACTAGCAAGTATCAGATAGAAGGAAACCAAAGAGATACAGAAGGTTAAAACTATCAATTAGATAATTCATTTATACTTGATTCTGTGCTATGTCAATAAATTAAAAGTTGTCATTATCAGTGTATAGATTTCTTCCAAAACTATATATGAAGACTTAAAATAAAGCTAAAATAATTCAATGAGTGTAGTATTGGAAAGGGCAGGCAAATAGACCAGAAATAGATCCACACATACATGCTCGATACTTGACAGAAGCAACATGGCAGAAGAGTGGGGGAAAGGTAGTTTTTTCACTTGGACAACTGGGTATTATTATGGATAAATATGCACTTGGTTCCCTACCTCAGAGAATACATGGAAAATCAATTCTAGATGGTTTATATATAAAAATAAAAAAGGCAAAAACTATAAAACATTTAGAAAATAATATAGAATATCTTTCTGACTTTAGGGTAGGTATAAATTTCTTAAGACACAAAAGGGTTTGAACTCTAAAGGAAAATGCAACAAAATAAGAGAATTCTGTTCATCCATAAATACCATAGGGTAAAAGTAAAAACAATGTACAAACTGGGAAAAGATAATATGCAACATATATAATTGTCAAAGGATTACTAACCAGGATATAAAAAGGATGCCAATAAATCATCATATAAAGGAAAAGCAATCAATTTTTAAAAATAAGGAATAGACATGAACAGAAACTTTACAAAAGAGCTATAAATGAGTGGCATGTAAGTATATGAAATGATATTCAGGGAAAGCTATCCAAGAAAATGCAGACTAAATCACAAGAGATAATATTTTATACCCACTAGATTGGCAAAAATCTCAAAGTCCAATAATATCAAATGTTAGAGAAGATGTAGAGTAACAGGACCTCTTACATATTGCTGGTGGGAGTGCAAATTGGTACAACTACTTTGGAAAACAATCTGGCATTTTCTAGTAAATTTGATGGTACATATATCCTATGACTCAGCAACATCACTCCTGGAAAAATATCCTACGGAAGCTCACATAGGCCTGCTAGGAACAAGTTCAAGAATGTTGATAGAAACAGTGTTTATAATAGCAAAAACACTCATAATAACCCAAATGTCTACTGACAGGAGAATTGGTAAATAAAATATTATATAGTTAGGGCGCCTGGGTGGCTCAGTCGGTTAAGCGACTGCCTTCGGCTCAGGTCATGATCCTGGAGTCCCGGGATCGAGTCCCACGTCAGGCTCCCTGCTCGGCAGGGAGTCTGCTTCTCCCTCTGACCCTCCTCCCTCTCATGTTCTCTGTCTCTCATTCTCTCTCTCTCAAATAAATAAATAAAATCTTTAAAAAAAAATAAAATATTATATAGTTATACATAAAATACTATAAGCAGCAAAATGAAGAAATACAGCTAAATGTGTCAACATGGATAAATCTCACAAACGATGCTGAAAAAAGCAAGTCACAAAATACATACAGGATGATTCTACTTGAAGTTCAAAAATGTGCAAAATGAAACAATTTGTCGTTTACAAATACAAGCATGTGTGATAATACTAAAGAGAAAAGTGAGGGAATTAAGTCATTATCTATGGTTGGAATTGGAAAGTAAACAGATGGGATTGTAAGGGACCTGCAGGATGCTCCAAAGACGTGTGGACAGCATGCACTGTGTTCTTAAAAAATAAATAAATAAATACATACATATGCTTTGAGAATGACGTTACCAAGAACAACTAGCATCTGTTCAAGAACAAGACACCACTGAGCGATTCCTAGTACAGGGAGGTGAGGTTGAAGCATAGCCCTGCACCACAGAAACCAAGACAGACGACATTAGTGGATAAGAGAAGGGGTTAAATGTTGACCACTTTGCTCCTCCCCCAGGACTGTGCAGCACCATGTGCAGAGGTCTTTCCTGAGCCGCACGTTCCCACAGTTGAAAAAAAGAACCCCGGAAGACAACCAGCCTCCCCCCAGCATTGTGGGTTGCTTTGTGGGAGCCCTACTCTGCTCTTGCACCACAGGGCTTACAGGGGGCTATTTAGGGTCCAGCCATTGGGAATCTGAGTGTGACTGTGAATGGGGGAGGGCCCTGCAACAACCAGCACTTGAACCTTGGCAGACCAAATTCATACGTGCAGTGCCTAAGTAGTAGCCCCAGGCAGCAGCTTTGCTTACCTGCAGAGCCCAGGCAGAAGCACACTGTGACCACGGACCTTGGCGGGGGACAGCTCGCCTCATTCAGATCCTCAAATAAGGACTTTTGCCAGCCCTAGAGCCCGGTTTGCCCACATCCAGGCAAGGTGCTGGGTCACAGCCCCACCTGCTGTGGACAGTGTCTTCCAGCCCCTCTGACCAGTAGTGCTGATGACAAGTCCAAACAACTCAGTTTAAAAATGGGCAGGGGCGCCTGAGTGACTCAGTTGGTTAAGCTACTGCCTTCGGCTCAGGTCATGATCCCAGGGTCCTGGGATCGAGCCCCGCATCGGGCTCTCTGCTCAATGGGGAGTCTGTTTCTCCCTCCCCCACTCCCCCTGCTTGTGTTCCTGCTCTCACTGTCTCTTTCTGTCAATTAAATAAAAATTAAAAAAAAAAAAAATGGGCAAAGGGCCTGAAGAGACATTTCTCCCAAGATCTATGAAAGGCCAAGAGGTAGGTGAAAAGATACTCAACATCACTAGTCATGAGGGAAATGCAAATTAAAATCATAATGACGTATCACCTCACACCTGTTAGAATGGCTATCATCAAAAAGACAAAAGATAACAGATGCTGGAGAGGATGTGGAGAAAAGGGAACCCTTGTGAGACTGTAAATTGGTACAGATACTAGGAAAATAGGGAGTAGGTTTGGGGGATCCTCAAAAAATTAAAATAGAACTGCCATATATCCAGTAATTCTGCTTCTGGGAACATACCCAAAGGTAACAAAAACACCAACGCTAAAAGGTATCTGCACCCCCATGTTCACTGCAGCATTATTTACAATAGCCAAGACATGGAAACAACCTAAGTGTCCACCAAGGAATGAGTGGATAAAGCGGTGGTATATATACATACATGTACAATGGAATATTATTCAGCCATAAAGAATGAGGAAATCCTACTATTTAGGACAACGTGAATGGACCTTGAGGGCATTATGCTAAGTGAAGTATGTCAGACAGAGAAAGACAAATACTGTATGATCTCCCTTACATGTGGAATCTAAAGCAAATCTAAAATCTAAATCTAAGTATGTGGAATCTAAAACAAACAAACAAAAAAACAGGAAGAGGAGGAAAAAAAATAAAGAAACCGAACAGACTCGGAAAAGGAGATCAGACATGTGGTTACCAGGGTTGGGGGTAGGAGGTGGAGGAATCGGAGGAAAGTGGTGAAAGGTACAAACTTCCAGTTGTAAGGTAAGTTCTAAGGATATAATGTAACATGATGACTGTGGCCAACACCGCTGTATGATACACAGGAAAGTTGAAGAGAGTAAATCCTAAGAGTTCTCATCACAAGGGGAAAATTTTTTCCCTTTATTCTTTTCTTCTTTCTTTTCCTTTTATTTTATCTATGTGAGAAGATGGATGTTAGCCGAACTGTGGTAATCATTTCACAATATATATATAAATCAAACCATCATGTGGTATGCCTTAAACTTATACAGGGATGTCTGTCAATTATCTCTCAGTAAAACTGGAAAATATAATCCTCTTTACAAGTATTTAATTGAAAGTAGAATTACTTAGGTCTATATGTTTAAAGGTGTCTAAGATAATCTGAAAGGAGAAATGAGTCGTTTATAAAAGTCTACAGACATTTATAAAATTCCCCAGAGTACTGCTTAACAAAGAGGTAAGTCTCTATGATTCAAAGTCAGGCAGGAGGATGATAAAATACAAGAATCGTTTTGTTTTGTTGTTTTGTTTTGTTTTCCCTTTAATGAGGTGGATCCAATGTTTTATAAATCTCTTTCCCCCTTGGGAAATGCAAACCATGGTGCTGTTTTTGTGAAACCTTTGTAGCTGTAGGGCTGTGGTGGTCAACCTGGGGGCAGTTCTCTTCCTCTCCCTCCCTCCCCAGGGATAGGTGGTAAAGTCTAGAGACACTGAGGGTTATTACAAAGCAAAGGAGGAGGATGTGGAGTGGAGGAGAATGTTACTGGCATTCAGTGCATGGAGAGCAGAAATGCTGCCAAACCTGCAATGCACAGGACAGCCCCCACAACTAAGCATTATTTGGACCAAAAGATGAACAGCGTTGCTGTTGAGAAACCCTGCTCTAGGAAAAAGTAACAGGGTAAATAGAAGAATGCTCGGATCACAAAGGGAAAAGCATGACTCCAGGGAACATTTGGAGATCTAAGAAGACAAACATGACATTCGGATTAAGACAAACAGTTCATTAAAGACTTCTTCACTAGAAACAGGGAAAACAGCAAACACTTGATTTGCTATTTTCATGAGTCCCATGGCAGAAGTGAGGAAGTAACGCACAGGGCCGGGGAAGCTGCTCATACAGGAAGGATATTCAGAGTCAATTCCGCTTTAGGTAAGAGAAAAGCAGAGAGAGTGACACGCCAACAGTTGAGTTTCACTCAAGCTCTGTGTGTCTCAGTGTTTTCTTTCTTCTGATAGAATTTTACTATTAGTCTTTCCTAAAACATCTACAGAGTGTGTATTTTTAGTTGATTATTTTTTATCCAAAGACAAATAAATCAAATGGATTTCATATTTTACATTTGTACTCTTCCTCGATCAAAAAGTCTGGGTAAATTTGGAGGCTAAATGTTCATGTTCTAACACCATTATCAATTGGAAGTAGGTTAAAAAAATTTTATGGAATTCCTATTTTTTACAGGAAGAAGTCTAGACAGTGTGCCTTAGAAATGCAAACATATTGGTCAATAATAAACACTTTTTAAAATCAGCATTCATAATTTTATCTGTTTAATGTCAACTAAGCAAGTCTCATTACAAAGCTTACATTTCAAATGTTATTATTTTATCATATGTTGAAGGTATTTAGCCAGAGATATAACAATGCTGTTTTGTGCTATTGTTTACACCCATGGAACTCCTAAGGGAATGATGAAAAAATTCAAATGCCTACAAAGACCAGGCACTTAACCACAATGAGGGAAGGAGCAAAGAGCTGGAGATTGCAGTCCCCACTGAAGGAGGGTGGTGGTTTTGAACACTCATAAATTTGAACAGGGACCAAGTGGTACCAGTTCTTATTTTTTTACAAAAGTAAAAAATCCAGATTATTTTATAATATATCCCAATTTTTAAATGTTGACAACTAATTTTTCTAAATGTTCTCCTCATTAGAATAAGCAGGTGGATAGGGCTCTTGGGCTGGCACTTTGTTTTCTTAAAGATACTGCCAGGTAGTTGTTTTGTCTTGTTTTAATATAAATGCTACATTGTTATCTTAGCATCTGACATCTAAGGTAAAGACATTACTGAAAACAAACTTTTCAAATGTATTGGAAGAGTGAAATATTCCAGAAGCAGCAAGAGAGGCCATACATGACATGCAGTTCGTGTCTTGAAGTAATGAAGTTTATTCTTCCTGAATTCACTTGATAACTGAAATGCAGATTAAGTACATTATTAATTAATCATTACCTGTTCCTTTCTTGCAGGTATAGGTGAGATGATAAT
Organism: Mirounga leonina; assembly: GCF_011800145.1. NCBI lineage: Eukaryota > Metazoa > Chordata > Mammalia > Carnivora > Phocidae > Mirounga > Mirounga leonina. The sequence goes on along the minus strand of NW_023270426.1, from coordinate 53,791,900 downwards.
TGCAGGGAACATCATTCCATTGGCCGTTCTCATGCCAAATGATTACAACACAATCTTCTCCAGCAGAAAAGAAGCTGTCTGGCTGGTTGGGCCTCCAGTTCTCATATTGCTGTGAAAATGGAAGAAGGACAGAACTAAATACTTGATAGTTAAAAAGTAGCAAATGATAAGAGTGACGGAGCCATGACATCACAATGGAATGAGAACAACCAGACTTTTGAACCATCTAACTGAAATTATTTTAATGGTAAAGAAAAAGACTTTTACACTCTGAGTGGAAAATATATGTATCTCAAAATCTCTCTTCAACAAATACGTATTTTTTATCCTTTGGCAGTGAGATCTGTCTGAGAAATTTTGTTCTAGTTATACTAGATTTCTAAATACATAATCAATGCTCAACTTAAGAAATTTAATCATGTTATTATTATTAAATGTAACAATATTAATGGAAGTGGAAATAGAGAAAAAAAATCCATAATCCAGTCACTTGGTCATGTTTTCTTCCAGGCCTTATGTGCAGGTATAATTTTATGTAGTTGTGATTATAGGGCAATAGGATTTTTATTCTTCCTTGTACATCTTTATCTATAGGTACTATAAAGTAGTATATCTATAGGTACTATAAAGTACCTTTTCTTGCCTTATTTAATGTGATTGTCTTTATCTAAGTTCATTTATTTGGTTAAAAGAATTGAGACTTTTGCTATATTTATTTTTTATAGTTATCCAATATACATATACCCATTATTTCATATTCAACCTTCCTGAGTAATTCTGTTGTAGATGTGATTCCTATGTGCACCATACAGTTAAGTTTTGCTTTACAATCTAAACTGGAAGTTGTTCTCTCTTAATAGGAATATTTATCACATTTAAGCATATTGATATAAAAGATAAGCTTTTAAAAATATCTTACTATGGGGTGCTGGGTGGCTCAGTCAGTTGAGCATCTAACCCTTGGTTTCAGCTCAGGTCATGATCTCATGGGCTCCAAGCTCAGTGGGGTTTCTGCTTGAGAGTCTCTCCCTCTGCCCCTACCCCAACTCACACATGGGTGCGTGTGTGTGTGTATGTGCTCTCTCTCAAATAAATAAATCTTTAAAATATTTATATATATCTTACTATAAATATATATTTGCTTTTCTTTGTGTAATGTATGTTCAGATACTGTATTGAATTTTACTGATTTGATGTTTTTCCACTGGTTATCTTTATATCTATATCTTTAGATGATATTTTTTTTTTAAAAGATTTTATTCATTTATTTGAGAGAGAGAGAGCACAAGCAGGGGGAGCGGCAGGCAGAGGGAGAAGCAGGCTCCCCGCTGAGCAGGGAGCCCGATGCAGGACTCAATCCCAGGACCCTGGGATCATGACCTGAGCCGAAGGCAGATGCTTAACCGACTGAGCCACCCAGGCATCCCTAGATGGTATCTTTTGATTCCCCAGTCTGAGCAATGATATATAACCAGAAATATATTTTGCCTTCTATCAAAGTAACAGCTGTCATTTGTTTCACACCTATAATGGATGAAGCCCTCTTCTAGGTTCTTGGTACGCATTATCTCTTAAAAGTATCTAGCAGGATTAAGAGTAACTTGGACCTCTGAGATATTAAGCACCCAAGATTCTTGGGTTTACTTTCAATTTCTATTACCTTAAAATGCTGCCCCCATAACCAATAATTATATGAAAAACACAGCCCCTGCCGATTCCAAAATAATAAACTTTGGACTATAAATCAGAGAGTGACCTCCTGGTCTTGGGTATCCTTGTAACTAGAATGTGATATGGGACAAGTCTGTTCAGTGTCTTTCTGGCTCAACTTGAGAATCACTTTGCCAATCTGCTTTGCCTACTGTCACGTTGTACATCACATCTAACACTGACAACACTGGTAGAGACAAACTGCCTTCACTTAGTAGAAGGACAGATTCAGATTTATGTGATGATGGCTAATATGCCTATCTTTCCTGGGCCTACAGATCTATAAGTCTTCCCTTGAATTATATTTAAAATAAGTCTGTGGCTTGAAACAATGAATTACGATATTTTATTTGGGAAAGATAAAGTCAGAGAAGAAAGAACTGTATGTAAGAGTAAGACAATTGTTTCCAATTCAGGACATGCCAAAAAAAACAAAACAAACAAACAAACAAAAAAGGCACCATGGTTACTTTTACATCTTTTAAAAACATATAATAAAGAGATGAGAGAATATCTGTATTTTTTTCTTCTCAGAAAAACAAATAGCTTTTAAAACTTTTAAGTATGGTAAAAACCTTGATCTTTGATAAAATAATTTGTGAGAAGATCTAAAGTTTGAAAGCCTCCAGATTAAGAGACCTTCTACTTCTCCTTCAATCTCTTTGCCTAGCTTTGCTTTAAAATCCTCCTCAATCATGCCAAAATTAAGAGAGGAGATAAGAGATTCCTGTTCTGTAAAAAAGAGTCTTTGGAAAGTAATAAAATTGCAAAGAACCAAGGTAAGCTTAGTAAAGGTACTGTGGTGTTTTTGTTTTTTCCTAGTGGAAATCCAGAAATTATATGGACTGAAATCCAATTCTAGTAGCCTGAATGGTACCACTGAGTTACTGTCCAGATGGTCTTGGGAAGGTTGCTCACAGGACCATACTCACCAAAGCGTCTTTGACTGGCAGGTCTCCCTGCAACCAGGAATGACATTTGCTCTAAAATGGGTTTCTAATTATTTCTCTATTTTCCTTCGCTTTGCTAACTGACCTCCCTTATCATCTCTCACCTTTCACCCATGAAACCTTTTTTTGTTTTGTTTTTTGCTACTCTTTTTAAATAGACAAAAGGAACTGGGACAAGAAAGCAGAGATATAAGTCACATTCAGTCTGTTGCTGATGTATATAATATAACTAAGTGGCCTTTAACAGACAAATTAAAGCAGGATCAAAATAAAAATTCTTAAACTAAATGAAATTAAATTAACAAAGGAATAGGAATGCCTTGAAACTAACAAAGATCTGTATTTAATTCTATTTAATGGCCAAAGGTTCCAGAGTTCTTCAAATACTTATGGATTCTGGAGCTCAGTAATTTCTAGGTTACTTTCTAACTAACCTCTTTCAGGAAACGAGTTAAAGTCCTCAAAGGTGGACAATTTTACAACATCTCAAAAGAATGTTGTAATGCTCCCTGCCTCCTTGTCCCTGCCTACACTGCTCATGTCTCTTCCTTGCTTTATTTGTCTTCATAACAATTATTAACTTCTCATGTCCCACATAATTTATGTATTGTATTTTCTCCTCCTTAGTAGAATGTAAGCTCATTGAAGACACGAATTTAGGGTTCTTTTGTTTACTAGTGTATCTTCAGTGCTAGGAATTATGCCTGGCACACACTGGTCCTGATATTTAGGAATAATGAACAACAGCATGTGTTGCATTCTTCCTCATCCATATCTACTAATCGAAGATGTTGCTTGCTGCCACCAACTGCTAGGCCAGACAGGCAGCACCATCCTGGAAAACAGCTGGTAATACATATCAAGAGCCTCAAAAAGTTCCAAGCCTTAGACCCCATAATTCCACTTCTAAAATTCTATCCTAAAAAGTAATCAGAAATGTGAACAATAGTTTATCTAAAATATTATTTATACTAGCAGTAAATGGGTAAAAATCTATAGAGTGAATACATATTCAATAAATTATGGCATGGGTATGGTCAGACAAGTGGTATATTATATAACCATTAAATATCTTGTCTGCGAAAAATATATAAGGAGATGGAAAATATTAAAAGACGTGTTAAGTTAAAATTAAAAAGCAAAATACTAAAAATACGCAATGATCCAAATTTTACACATACTCTCACATACAGCTGTGTGTGGTGCGTGTGCACACCCATGTGCATGTCTGTGAAAGACCAAAAGGAAATGCAGTAAAATGTGACAAAGTTTATATCTGAGTTATATGAAACAGAGATAATATTTTATTCTATACACTTATATGCTTTCCACTTCCCTAGAGTGAGCATGAATTATTTTTCGAATCGGTAAAAATGAACATTGTAAAATGATCTATGCAGCAATCAGAAAGAACTTATAAAATTCTTAGCTAACCCTTTTCTAATCTAACCTTAACAAATACCACTTCAAGTTACCAGTTACTTGACTGCCATGGATTTTGCAGCTGACATTTCCTCCTGATCTGAACAATGACCATCTCATTTTCACACTGAAATGAGATTCAGATTCCATGCCACTGAAGTGATTCTCAGGGCTTAAGCTGCCCAGACTCAGACCCCTGGTAAAAGATTTAATTGTTTTTGGTGGGAATTACATTTGGCTTGCAACAGTCATTTCAAACCTGTGTTCTGTGTTGTTGCCTGGGCAGAACTGTGGGTTAATGGTGCAGGACCAAACTTTGGGTCTGTGGTTTTTACAGGAATGTCTGATACCCACAGGCATGTCACACTATTACCTCATATCTGATAGCTCCATTGTGCAGATTTATTTTGGCTAGGATGCTTTGATTTTGCTCCATGTTATTGCTTAACTAACTTAGCAAAGGAAACTTCACTTTTCTGAATAACTTTCTTTGTTTCCCCCTAAATTCTTTACAGCTTTATTTTTAATATCACTTGCAGAGGAAAGGGTATAAAAAATAAATCGTTGACTTCAGGTTTAATAATGTATTTTTTTTTCACTAAAATTAAATGTTAGAAAAAGATCTCTGCTCAGGAAATCAATTCTGCATTATAAGAATGTAATAGAGCCTCTCTCATATAGGAAGTGTCTTATACATACAGAAACGTAGGTTCTTGGAATGAGCAGAGAAAAATGCCCCCACTTCCATCTTGATATTTTTCTCTTCATTTGGAATTCTAAGCAAACATCCTGGGTGATCTACCCTAGATCAACCCTCTTATAGGGCTGGATGGGCAAACTAAGAATTATTCCAAAAAAGCCAGCATGGTTTGCAGAGAATTCATTTTAACACCATCAACAAAAACAAATGCTGATTAGACCTCTGCACGTTTTTCTGTGTCTCAGAGACTCATGTGACCCCAACCCAAACCCCAAACTCTCATTGCCTCCCCCAGAAAGCAGAATTAGACAAAGACTATGTCTGAAAAGAGAACTCTAAATTATGACATAAAACTCAAGTAGTTGATGTAGAAGAAGCCAACTCAAGATAGAAAATTTTCTACATGTTCTATAACAAACTTGTACTTTATTAAGAGATAATTATTTTATATCAGTATGAAATTGCTTAATGTTGTACATTATATGACAAAGTTACTCTTAGAGTTTCAGTTAAATGACTATTCTCTGTATCTGTGGAAAACAAAAGTGCCAAAAAAGACAACCATTTCAATTAAATTGGATTTAGTAACTTTCGGTTTTTGTTTTCTCTTTCTTTTTCCCCCCAAATGGGTTCAAACAAGTCAACTGCCAAAAGCATAAAATGATTCAAAAAACCCTGGCCAAAATACAACAGCGAAGCATGGTTCTTTCACATGAAAACTGTCTCCACAAACCAGAGAACTCATTTTGAACCACTCCTAATATCAAAAGGAAAAACTCAGAAAAGACTGAAGTTATTCATCAAAATCAATCAAACTTTATATATGCTTGGCTTACTTTGTTCCAAATAATCTGTATGTTATTGTCAAAAATTTGTTGTCTCACATTGACATAGAAGTGAAGAATTAACCTGCAGTTTCTCTGGGGCACACAAGACTTCCCTGCCTGCCAAAGTTCTTCACTCTCAGTGAGTGACCTCAATTCCACACACCTACAAGGGACCTGACTCATTTTTCTCAAGCAGCATGGCTGAAGAGCTATTCTCTCCTCCCAGCTCTTTGCAAGTGTCCAACTTGATTCCATAAACATACTAAGGAGGGTAAAGTATGTGTGTGTGTGTTTGCAGGTAGAAGTGGGGGTCTCTTCTTTTGAAAGTTATTAGCAATCTACTAAAGTTAGGCAGGGTTGACATCCTTTCAAGCTCAATCTCTGGTTATATAGCGTCTAGGAGTCCCAACTATCATTCAGAGATACCGGATGATCTTTTTATCTTTAAAATACACACCACATGGCCATGATCAATGGCCCTAAAATCTCAGCAGATAACTGGTATCACAGCATGAACAAAATAAATTGATGATAAAAATGTAATGTGGCTAATTGACCTTTTCCTTATGCAGAGATGGATAACTGCCTTTTTTTCTGAGGTTAAAAAAAATTATTTCAGAAATACAGAAGATTTAGAAATAAACCAGGTGCCTTGCTTTGCTTTAAAAAAGGAGTTTCTTGGGTTCAGCTTTGAGCATGGCTCTCAGTTAAAGAAAAGAAACAAGATATCCAGCATTAATCAGTTACTGCTGTGACAGTCACAACCCAGCTGGTCCTTTACTTGATACATATATAAGCAAATCCATTTATGAGGAAAAATGTGAACAGCTAGGTAGTGAAAAGGAAAGACTGGAGCAAGGAAGGTTCTTGAAACACAGAATGACTTAGTCTTATCCCTCCATGCAACATTCCAAATAGTATGTTTTTCTGTATCAAGTTTTTTTTAAAAACGTCTTTCCAAGAGAACGTCAATTCAGAAATCAAAACTTAGAAGGTACAAGGTCATGTTTCAACCTCTAGTGGAGAAAGAATCCCCAAAACCCTAAACTCTTGTTTTTAAATCCCTTTTATCAGCATCTTAAAACAAAGAAGTTTTCAAAGCAATTGGTCCTATCAAAACTTCATTGATAATTAACTCTTCTCCATAATATTTGACCCATTTCAAATTCTTTTCATTGAGTTTTTATGATTTCTTAACTTGGTCAAATAATTACAAAGAATAATCACTGGCACTAACTAGTTCTAAAAAGTCAGATACTCTTTAGAATCTCTTGATTTCTCTTCCTCTTTACTGAAAAGAAAACAGAATTTTCACAGACACTAGATCAAACTGAAGTTCATCTTTTTGTGACACACAAAGGTGAGATTTATCACTATCACTCACATACATAGAAACACAGACAGACAGACACACACACACACATACACACACACACACAAATACAGTACTTCTTGGCACTAGGGAAGAATTATCTAAGATGTTTAGAAATGTCCCTATTTCCACAGACCTGTGTGGCAGATAGGTTCTCACCATAAATACAACACAGATCCAAAATGGTTAAAGAGTTAGAGGAATAAACAGCAATAGACCTCTTGAGATGCTAAAATCAATCTGTCCATTAGACAGACTTGATAGCTAAATGAACAATTCTTACACACTAGTCAACCACTGAGTACGGTTCGAATTTGTGCCTGAGAAAGAAGTACAAATTATTTCAGATTGTGGATCTTTAGGGTCTCTCATTATAACTGAAACTGCAAATCTTGAATCTACAGCTGCCAAGGGCCTACTCTGTCTGTCTGTCTATCTATCTATCTATCTATCTATCTATCTATCTATCTATCATCTATCATCTATTTATTTATCATCCACCTATCCACATATTTAGCTATAATTTTTTAGCTTAGATGGAGTCACTTTTTATTCTTTAAAATTCACTATAAGTTAGATGATCTTAAATGGCCACTTAAAGCCTCTATGTTTTAGAACTATTATGGATTTTGCCAAGTACACTTAAACAATAAATCATACACATTCCATTGATAGAAACCATTCTTGACATTTGTCCAGTGAAGCTGTCCTATGACATAATATATTATTGTACTTGTTGGGAAAACACTAAGTCTTCCAGCTATAATTCAGAATCTTTTTCCATGAAGAGTCTAGTCACTGCTTTCTACCTCCTCTCCTTCCCCCCAAACACTGCTAATTTAATTCACTGTAAAAAGTTTCATATGAAAACCAAAAAAGTTCTCTAGGTTCACATACCAATGAAACTGGCCAAGGAAAACTTTCCACTGTGTTCTATTACTGTGTATAAAGTGAAGATATGGAAAAGACTGGATCTAATATTTGCCTCAGTTGTTAGGACTTTACTAAGCATGTGACTCCCGTGTGTTAGCTTCACACTGCATTTGAAAAATCATCTAATTTCACATTTAACTTTCAGGTTCACAATATAATGCAAACCATACTAGAATTTTTAAACTCAAAACTACAGGCACTTAATTCACGGGGAATACTATTCTTACTAGATCTAAGAGGAGTTCTGGGTAAGCGAAGTTTTGAAACACAAAATACAATATGGCCACTAGGTGGTGATCTCCATCCATTATTATATTATGAATTACGAACTAAGTTACTTAACGGAATTTACAATACCCACCAAAGTCATGATTATTTACTTCATGTGGCAAGATTACAGGATTATCTGTGACATGTCCTCTCAGTTTTGGGAGGGAAAGCATGAAGAGAATACTTTGCTAGAAGATGGACCTCGGCTAAACAGGGTTTACCAATGTGATTGCATTCTTTTTTGTCACAGGTCATGGCAGCTATAATCTGAATTTCCTATCTGACTGGAAAGTTCATCTACGATAGTTTATTTTTCTCCATTTTGCCTTTTTTTTTTTTAAGATTTTATTTATTTATTTGACAGAGAGATGCGCGGCCCGATGTGGGGCTTGATCCTAGGACCCTGGGATCATGACCTGAGCCGAAGGCAGATGCTTAACGACTAAGCCACCCAGGCACCCCGCCTTTTAAAATTATCAGATCATTTATGTTTACATCAATGGTGAAACTGCATCAGGAACAAAGACAAATATATCTTACAACAGGCCAGATCATAAACACCCACCTATGCATGCAAATTAATGTCTGCAGTGAGATTCACATGTTGTTTGTTTTTAGGCAAAAACTTATCCAGACTAATCATAAAAAGTGGCACTTGGACTAAGAGCCGATTTCTCTGTGTGCAAAGCCCTGTCATCACCTGGGACTGAGGGTGCCACGGCTGTGCTCTCACGGCTACAAGTAACACCCAAATGCAGGCGATGCCAAGGGGAAACAGATAACCACCAGGTATAAAAGCAAACTCCACAAATAGAAAACGCTTTCCCAAAAGGACTGCTTCCCCATTTGAACCATATGCTGATAAGAAACCACCTTTTCACGAAATAAAGAACTCAGAATAAGCACTCTGGGTTACCCCCAGCCTTTCAGAAGAGAGGTCAAACGGTTATCTGCAAGGAAGTTAGGAGGACTACTTATTACAGAAATCAAAACATTTGGTCACTTTAAAATGCCTTTGTCCCCCCTAGATGGCTGTGGTACACAATAGGCATTTGTCTCCAGTCTGTGGGGGGCATATTTCACTTTGTTTCACTTAACTCCTAGGGGCAAAAGACCTGCCTTCCAGGAGAGATATACCTCTTTTGATCCTTGTACTTGCTTAAGGTTCCTCTGGCCTGGGTCCCGCTTTATTTATGTTTTAAAGGAGGTTATGGTTTTGCTGTTGTCTTTCAGTGGAACACCAAAAGGAAAAGAGTAGCTTTGTTTTAACGGAGAAAGAGACATTTGTTTTAGTGTCATTGTCCTGGGCTGGCAGGCTGGAATTGGATCCTACAAACTTGAATATGCTGAAGGGAAGAAAAACTAACTTGGGGTCTCCTGATAGTTGTTAAAGTGGCAATATGCCCATTATTTTCCTGGCTGGCAAATCTCTGTGCGGGAGAGACAATCTGGCAGCTCTTGAGTCCAGCACTAATCTCGCGTAATAGCGTGAGCTCACTGCCCTACAAAGCTGTAATTATCAACAGCATTTTCCAAAGGATGTGAGTTCCTCCCACTGTGAGAGCACTTGTTGGGGGGGGGGCGCGGGAGGGGGGCAGACAGAGCCCCACGGAGCCCTTTGCATTTAACCCCCACCTCAAATGGTGCCGGTGGGTTCCTTCAGCCCCTGCTTGTTTGCACAGGTCTTCAGTCAGGAAGTGCTAACAATCCACATGCAGTGGGAAACTGCCAAAACCCATTCCACATTTTTGTTTGCCTTTTCCATGAATTGCGCTAAAGCAATTAGCAATTAAATTTAAATATCTGTACGGGATTTTAGAGTTTCACAGAGCACTGCTTCAAAAGCATCTGTGAGAGGAACTACTGCATTGATAATTTTTTTAAGGATAATCTTTTCAATGATGCAATGGTTTTCCAGTGATAGGTAAGTGTTCTTCCAGCTATCTGACGTATCACTAGCTATCTCACTCAAGGAAAGGCAAGGCAGAGATGAGGGTTTTGTGTTCCGGAACCACTCTATGACTTGTTATATTTCACACACAGAATCACAAGAACCAGTTCTTGGTTTCCAATCAAGTTGAACTGCAGCATAAGTAAAAATTTTTATGAAGAGCTCAGTGGTCTTTTGCAGAACTGAAACTGAGAATTCTTCCACTCATGAGTAATGTGTTAAAGGATGAGGAAACAGCATATGTTTTCCTTGGCTTTTAGGTTAATATAATGAAGCCTGTGAGGTTTAACATAATTAATGTTGATATGCAGTGTGACTTGTTCACAGAGAAGTGGCATTTGACTTGGAGCTCAAACCACACCACAGCTGACACACATCCATCTGCAAATATTTTTCGAAAGTCTTCTAACATTTTCAGGTAGAAAAAGTAAAACTTAAGTTTTTGGTTTGGGGGTTTTGTTTTTCATTGTTTTCTGCCAAATCATGGGCAATCCTTTCAAACGAGCAGAAAGCTACAAACAAGCTTGGAAAACACCGGGAATTAGTTCATACTCTTGATTCTCTTTTCAATGTCCAAGACATCTGGGAGAGGGAGGAGGATAGGAACCTTTTGTGTTTATAAAAGGGGAATAATGATACATCCCGCATAAAAAAATAATGGTTTATGGCCTGCGACTTGTTACTCCTTTTCTCTGCCCCTTTTAAGTGTCTCTTCCTGAGTTAAGGGCTATTTCTTTATGGTTTCTACCTTTTATCAAAGCTGGGTTTTCTCACAATACTTTGTGTGACAGACTGACATGTTTATTTATGAAAAAAAGTAAAGGGGCCTCCGTATTTAAAGTCAATCCACAAATCTGGCTCTTCTCACGAATCGACTCTAACCAGGAGGGTAAACTGCTGTCCTGAATTCCAGGTATGCTAGCTTTTGCCAGTGCTGAACCATGCTTATCCAAATGAAAAAACAAACAAACAAAAAGGCAAAATTCACTTATCTCCCAGAAATATTTTTCAAGTGGGATTTTTTAAGTGCAAAAGGCTACCAGTTAGCCTTTTATAATCCCTTTCATAACTACCAAGGGGTAAGATGAGTTGGTTAGAGCTAGAAAATAAGGTATTTATGGTTCTGTGAATTAGTAACTTGTTTGAGAACTTGCTGGTTAGAGTCAGACAAGTGCAGAGGAGAGGAAGTCTTTCTGTTTCCTCCAGCAGTACGCTGGACCGTGAAGGAGGCCATGACTACTTCCCGGGAAGCTGACAAGCCAGCAAGCAGCCTCTCAGGGCGAGGCGGAGTGCCGACAGAATAGAGATGGCAGAAGGAAAATGTGAAAGGGACGTAAGAAAATGTTTTTTAAAAAATGCCTGAGAGTAAAGTCAGGGTCTTTGTTTGGTTTTTTTGTTTGTTTGTTTTTGCGCCAAACAAATCAAACTCTCCAAAGGTTCCTCAACATTTTTAAAAGGGAACTGCATTGTCAGTTCCGTTCAATCCTCAACCTCTGGCCAACACTACCTAAGGTGACATTTTCCTTTGAAGTGACTGCTTCTGATCCGCTGAAGCATCCAATCCCCAGTGGTGAGGGGTAAGCTTTGATGGTGCTACAGAAACTCACTAAAGAGAAGAGAGAAGGGACCAAATTCTCCCCCTGTGAGAATTTATTCCTAAGGGTCAGAGAGAGGAGGGAGCAAGGCGGTAACAGTTTTCATCTCTGAGGTCCACAGGTTGATTTTAAACCATTGGCTGGGGAGCTCTGTTATAAAAAGTAGTGTCACAAAGGCACCTAACAGTTTCCAGTCCCTAACTGTGCTATCCATGGACACACCATAGTCTATAGTTGAAAAGAAAGTTGTGGAAATGATTTTGCTAGGAAGCATATTGACAAGGCAAGATAAATGACTCCATAGCGTTCCCTCATGTCTGGTTCCCTCGGTGCTTGAAAGAACAGACTCAGATAGAAGGTGAATAAATGAAGCTCTGTCCAGCCTTAGGGGACCAATTCATCCTTGGTCAACCAATCTATAACAAATAAAATTGTCTCATAACATTCAGGAGTAAGATTTTCTTTTGCTTGTTTTACTACATTTTGGATTTGGATAATAAGGTTTTTTTTTTAAGTCATTCTCTTCAGAAAGTGCAATGACAGAATACGTGCCTATCTTGAAAAAAAAAAAAAAATCCTCTTCCAAGTTTTGAGTAATTGTTGGTTTCCTAAAGCTTCATGGAAAATCTGTCCTGATATAACTCAAACCTGCATGGGTGGCAGAGGCTGAGAAGTTTGCTTTCCATTTTTTCTTCCCAGAGCTTATTGTAAATGTATTCTTGGGACAACCATGGACAAGACTGTTGTCACTTCCAGTAGGCACATCTGTTTTCCTTTGGGTTAATAACTTTTGTAAGATGCATTATGCTCAGCTATGTATATCTGTTTGGGGGGAACTTTTTTTTTTCCACCATTTTTGAAATCTCACCTATTATGTTTTAAGTTTTTCATACTGGTACAACATTAAATAAAATATTTAACTTAGATGAACAAGAATTGTCACAAAAAGATTCTGCCAAAAGACCTAGTTGGTCATTTCATGATTGAAAAGCTAACACAGTAAGTTGGTTGAGCAATGTATAAATATTAATTATCATTCAAAAAAATCATTTATTAAGTATCTATTTTTGTCAACAATTCTGCTAGGTGCTGAAAAAATAGAGATGAAAGTTAATCCCTGCCTCAGAAAGCTCAGTGGCAGGAAATCAGCCCCACAAGGCAGGAAATCAGTGGTAAGATGGGAAAAGGACACAAGGGGCTCCGGAACACAGTGGAGGAGCTCTTAGTCACACCCAAATGGGAAGGCTTCCTGGAAGAAGGAGACTCTTGGCTATGCAAGGCATTTGAACATTAATTCAATAAAATCAGGACAAGAGATGAGGACATTCTAAGCACTAGGGCAAGACTATGCAAAGACCTTCAGGAGTTAGATTGTCATGGCTTATTCCAGGAACTGTGAGTATTTTGAGACAAGACTGATACAGCTTAGGAGGGCAGGTGGAATTGTTGGGTTGGTATGGCACACTAATAATTAGAATTTTCTACTGAAGGCTAGAGGAAGGTATTGCAAGAGGAAGGTATTGCAGAATTTCAAAAAGAGAGCAACAAGAGTTCATAGCAGGGGGAGAGGCAGGTCATAGGCACTGGAAAACAGATCTGGGGGAAACACTTCAGACTAGTCATTCATTTAACAATTAGGTTAAAGAAAGAACTTAAAAGTCAGCTAAAAGTATAGAAGCTAGATAAGAAATGTTTGTTTAAGTTTGCCAGCTTTAATGTGTATTTAACTTGGATGGTTTAACTTAGTGTCTTTGAAGACATTACTTGGGTGACAAGTAAAGTAATTCATTATTGAAGTTATTTGTCAGAGTTTCTAATAAAGCACTTGGGGCATTTCACTGTTAAGAGATCAATAGTCAAGTTAAAGAATAACTCATTAGTAGAAAACCAAGGGACACATTGAAATGTGACTAGTTATTTGAAAACCAAGTGACAAAATAAAAACTGAAATGTGTTAGGAGAAAATAACCTTAATGGAAATCACAAGGGTAAGGCTAGACCCGATCTCTGCGTGCGTACACTTTTGTGAAACTTATTGGGTAAACACCCCAAATAATAATAAAAAAAAGATTTCGAAGATACAACAAAAGCAAGAGTTTGGCATGTTATCTACGCCATATTATAGGGGCCAATAATGTGGAATGGGTCAGTCAGAATTTGAAGAACAAGGGCAATTTAGATAACTTGGCCAAATAACATTATTAATTTAGTATAAGCATATAAATTGACTTAGTCTAGCTATAAAGCATAATCACGTAAATATGATATACTGCAAGTTTATTGGAAGCACAGTTTAATTATTTCAAGAAAAGAAATTACTGAGACTGAAAAACCCAATATAAACTAGTTTGTTTTTACTGAATTGTAAGACTGAATAACAAAAGATAATATATGGTAAATATCAAAGGTTCTTTTGGTTTTAATACTGCTCTACCTCCCAAGAAGAATAAGCTCTGATAAATCTTTCAAACAAAAAATGGGGGCAAAGGGGAGAGGGGAGAAATCACTCTAAAACATAAACAAAGTCCTTAAAATTGCACACAGTCAAGGTAACACCATTTCCAAGTGTAAGCAGATACTGCTTTCCCCTGAAGATGTAGAGTTTACTATTACGGATTTTTTTTTCAAAGTCAAGACACTTGGAATAAACAGCGAAACAAAGAAGACTTATTTTATTCAAAGCCTGCAAACATATGGAACCTGTTAAGGGGATGGTGGCTGCAGAAAGAACTCCAAAGAGTTTAAGAGACACCTAGGCTGTCTCAGAAAGGGAGGGATAGAGGCGAGGGTGGTTACAAAAGCAGAGTGGGCCAGAGATCAGTCAAATGGGAGGGAGACAGGCTGTTGGGCAGATGGTCTTTTCTGTTCCAAAAATGTTCAAAGTTAGGGACACTCCTTAGCACACTTTTATTTTACAACAAAGAGGGAATTAAGAAGAAACCAAGGGTCTGTCAGAGTGCTTTCTGGATTTGCTTGTCATTTTTTTTTCTTTTCTTTTCTTTCTTTCTTTATTTTTTTACTTGTATCATTTCTTTAATACACTTTACTTGTTTATGTAATTCATCCTCTGCCTTCTTCAAACTGAGGCCCTCACTTGATGCTCTCTTCATAACCTTTAGGTTTTAATGTAAAAATGTAAAATAATTTAGGGTAAGGTTCTTGTTTACATTGTACAGTTATCTACATGAGGGATGTTACCTTCCTCTGAAAATTTCCTGGGAAGATCAAGATCTGTTTTTTGCAAAGTGCAATGCTCTCTTATTTACTAAGTTGAGGACCAATCTAGACCACGGAAATGACAATGAAGTTATTTTTTTTTTTACAGTATTTTTCACTGTCCATTAAAAATTAATGGACACAGACCAAAAAAAATAGTTGAGTTGGCTTGCTTTGGCTAAGTGGAATAATGACATCTGATGAGTGAAGCTCCCCTGAATGGCACCTGGCAGAAAAGAAAATTTCCCTAAGATGTTTTAGAGACCTCACACAGCTGCCAGCTAGAAGCCGATATTCAGTGTCATTAACCAAGCTCATAGGTAGTACTGGGCCTTGTCCCAAACACCGTAAGAAAGAAAAAGCAAGAGAAACACTTCTCTGAAAAGCTGAACTGCTAATGACCAGAATAAACATCTAGAAACACATAAAAATGCTATGAATGAAAACAAATCAATTCTATATAATCAATGACAGATTGGAAGTTGGAGACTTGGCCTAATCAGGTCAGTGTGTAGCAAATGGCAGACTTTACCTACACTACACCTGGCCAAATGCAGCTATTCCAGGCTCAGGGCAAGAACACACAGGGACGCTCTGAGATACGCTGTGGTCAAGGTCTGCAAGGCACAAGTAAGTACCAACCAGAACCCCACCTGACTCCTTGGCTTTCTAGCTTCTGTAATACAGGTCCCGTTGGGACCTCACAGGACCTGCACTTTTCAGTGGGCTATGTATAAGGGAAAGTGTGTGGGAGGAAGATTAACAGAGGGTCTTCAGACCCAATTTATCCCATAGGAACGAAATATTCCTTCAACAAAAGAAAACTTGATAAATGCCTAAACTATATAAAACACATCAACAAAATTATAAGAACAGTTTTAACTATCTTTAACATACTCAGAACTAAAGGAAAAAATCCTTTCGTTTTTTGTTCACATATAAATTAAATTAATAAAATCAAAATAGTTCATCCTCAGTTAAAATTAACAAAAGAACTCATGGCCTACCAGCCACTATTACTCTGACAAAATTAGTGCCCCTGAAATTATTATTCATTTTAGCAAAATAAAAATATACAGATGAAACAACTGCAGATACACCATCTAGTCAGGACAATTAGAAAACAATGAGTATTGGGGCGCCTGGGTGGCTCAGCCATTAAGCGTCTGCCTTTGGCTCAGGTCATGATCCCAGGGTCCTGGGATCAAGCCCCACATCGGGCTCCCTGCTCAGCGGGAAGCCTGCTTCTCCCTCCCCCACTCCCCCTGCTTGTGTTCCCTCTCTCGCCACGAATCTGTCAAATAAATAAATAAAATCTTTAAAAAAAAAAAAAAAGAA
The DNA here is from genome assembly GCF_011800145.1 of Mirounga leonina. Lineage (NCBI taxonomy): Eukaryota > Metazoa > Chordata > Mammalia > Carnivora > Phocidae > Mirounga > Mirounga leonina. The sequence continues at coordinate 53,775,616 of NW_023270426.1, read as the reverse complement.
AGAAAGAAAACAATGAGTATTGATCCAGAGGGTGTGGTTCATATATCTTACTGGGAATGTATTTTATGGACAATCTAACTTCCTTATCTTCTCTGCATCTCGCCAAAGGACCTACTTATGGACCTGAATGACAAAGAGTGCTGATTAAACATAAGGAGTGATGACAGAGAGAGGGCAGGCCAGACTTTATTTTAGGGTTGCTCAAGGCAAAATATATAATAAGGGATATCTTTTCAAGTCTAGGAGGTGCCGGCCAGAATAAAGCGCGGCTTTGGAGACTGGCTTCACCACTTAACGGCACTGGCACTGGGGCTCTGGGCAAAAATCTCAACCTAACCGACCTTCCCTTTCTTTACCTATAAAATACCTCATACCTCTCTTAAAGGTTATTGTGGGGAATAAACAAATGCAAGGTGCCGAGTATAGCAACTGACACAAAGATGAACTGAGCGGTACGTCCATAAGAACACAGAAAAGCTTTCTTGAGCACACGGAGTAGAACTTCGAAAAGTGGAGATTCCTTTGGCATCCATTCTAAGGATGAACTTTACATTTTGCCAAACTCATTAAATCCAGATGAGTGGCAAGTAGCGAGTGAAATTTAGGCACCTAAATAAATTCACAAAAAGAGCTAAACATTACTTTCAATTTTTCCTGTTATTTATCTAATTTAGAATTGAATTTACACTTATTGTCCAGCCCCGTGGAGCCCAACTTGTCTGAATTTTGGAATCACCTGGAGAACACATGGAAAATAGAGCCAGCCGCCAGGGGTTTTGCTTTAATGAATCTGAGTTGATGCCTAGGCACCAGTTGTTAAATTATGTTCCCCAGGTGATTCTAATGAACAGCCAGTGCCTAGAACCACTAGTATATAGCTAACCACACTTGAACTATTTCTAAAAAGTTAGACTCATATGTATTCAGAGTAGTGACTCAAAACAGGTTCAGCTGTCCTAAGGATCTTATTTCAGCCAACTCAAGTTTGGGGCCAGTATTACCATTTCATTCCTTCCTTTAAGAAGCATAAAAAGCTAAAAACTATATAATTAGCCAGCAGAGTGTGAATGGAAGAAAATCCACAAGATCCTAATTCAGCAATCTTTTTTAAGATGAAAAAAATGAGCACCTTGGTTTGGATGAAAACGAGCCGTGCCACAGAGATTTCCAGTGCAATTATATAAGAGGGCAAGGTAGGTTTTTTGTTTGTTTGTTTGTTTGTTTTAAGGCCTTTTCTCTTACCTCTGTTCTTCCCCTTTTTTTTGAAGCCATAAAAAGCAAAGATAACCGTCTGAAAGACAAACCTGAGGTGTGGTTTTCCAGTTCAATGGATTCTGATACACTCTTCTTTCCAAGAGAGCCACAGTGACTGGAAACAGTCGCATGGACTCCATTCTAACACTCATTTATCTTACTGAGTGACCCTGAGCAAGTCACTTAACTGGTCTCTGATCAAATATGCCCTCTGTAACATGCAATCAGCACACGCTACCGAGTTCCCAGAATTGGTATCACTTTTCATGAGCAACTTACCAGTGTGCTGCCATCGGTCCAACGGAAGTCATGTTCAAACATTTTGTCATTGAGTCCTATCCACTGATAATCATGGCCCACACCTAAGAAAAAGGGAAACAACGCAGATATTTTTACTACCTTTCCCATATATGGATGAAATGTATCAAAGAAAATTATTTTCAGAGTGAATCATACATCCTCTTTCCCGGCTAGATTTTTGTTTAGTTGCTCATAAAAATCTCTCATAGTCTAACTATCTTTTGTTCTTCTACCCAATGTGCTCTAAACTAAAAAGCTAATTCACAAACATTGAGAAACATTAAAATATCAGACATAAGAAAATAATTTCCCTAGCAGTTTACTATAATTAAATATTTTTCCATCCTTACTCATGATAAAAACTTTCCATTTTTTTTATTAAGCTATGCCATTGGCAAAAATTCAGTGACCCAATAAAATGTGACAGATCATTCCCATGCTAGCCTCACTTTGGAAGCCACGTGTTTCTTCTTAAAGCATTTTAAACAGTGACTACCTAGACCAGACAGTTCTACAAAATTGTAGATCTTCAAAAATAATTACTTTCATCATGAGATGAGTCACTGGCAAGAATACCATGCAAAAAAGTTAACTGAACCTCCATACAGATTGTAAACTAACAATCAAACTTCTAAAAGATAGCAGGCATTATGAGAACATATTTAATAGAGCATCAAACAATGCTTCATATCAAAAAACTTCTACATATTCACTACATAAAAGCTAGCTGCCCTCCTCTTTGCTATAGTTTAAGGAGTTATTCAACAGCTCTGGTAGTAAGTTTCATTAGCTTTACAGTCTCTATTTGTTCACGTTCTTAATATGAAACCCACTTTCTATGGCCTAAAACCATTAGCAGCTTGGATGAGAACCAATTTTGTGCAGAGGGTAGGATTAAGGTATAATTGACAATTCAATTTTAATTAGTGGGATAAAAATAGCTAAAAGCAATTTTCTCTTTAACTCGAGACAACATATGCCCATCTTCAAAATAGAACTACAAAGGCAGCCATGAGAATGATTGGCCATTTTCATCAGAAAATAATCAAGTAGCAATGTCACAGGACCCAAGCTATAGCATGCCATTTCACCTATTACTGCTGGTAGACTAGGAAATGCCTTCCTCTGTTAGAGCTGAGTGTTTCTCAAAGTAGGGGACTCAGGTAGAAGAGATGACTTTAAGTAGTTCAGACGAGGGATTTAGTAAGTTGAACTGCAACAGAGAAAGCTACATCTGTTCAGTTAGATACAGAGAAAACTAAGAAGATGGGGACACTGAGCGAAGCTTCAGGAAACCTGCGTATATTTGGTACATACGATTCACAAACATCTGTTCTTCATGAGACAGGATGCTTGTGAGATGCGCGCCCTGCAGACGGCATTCCCGTTCAGCTGCGTCCCATGTGCGCCGATGGGCAAAGTATTTGTAGCACTGCCCTTGGAATTTGTGCCAACCGTAGTCACACGTCTCTGTGTCTGGAAGAAACAAGGCAGAGGCTTAGTAATCTCACCGACGTCATTCAATTTAGCCTCATGGATCTGAGTGTTAGTAAGAAGACCTAAGCCAATATCAGTGCAATGTCCCTGAAGTTATATTATTAATAAATTTGGTCACGATGACAAAGAAAGTATTATAAAGATAGCCCGCTGACTCCTGCCAAGTGGGTGGCTGTACATCTCTGGACTGAAGAGGCAGTATCTAACTTCAGTTTCCTTGATTAGAGCCAGTGTCAGCAGGAAAGAAAACTGGCAGAGGGGCCAGACAAAACTTCTTAGGCTGCAATGTCTACCGACTGACTCACTTGTGAAGCAACTGGGGCTAAGTCCTTACCAACACAACTTCTCTGAAGAGAATTATTCAAGTGATAAGATAAGAATTCCGGCTAATAGGATTATGACTGCTCTATTTGAATAAGGACTTCAAAGGCTCTGTAAGTAGTTCCTTTACCACTTCCCAGAGAGATAGTTGGGTGGCCACAGGCTCCTGTCAAGTAAGATTTACAAAGAGAGGAAAAAAAAAAAAAAGTCGTCATCCGTAGGCAGCTTCTGGGATATAGCTAGAACTGTGGGCCTTCTTTCCCCAAAGGAGAGGAAATATAGGTAACTCCCCGTGCCAATGCATCAGGATTTTAAGTTGTTCCTTTTTTTAAGATTTCTTTATTTATTTGAGAGAGAGAGAGGCAGAGACAGAGATAGCGAGAGAGAGCACGAGTGGGGAGGAGAGGGAGAAGCAGGCTCCCTGCTGAGCAGGGAGCCCGACATGGGGCTCGATCCAAGCACCCCAGGACCATGACCAGAGCCGAAGGCAGATGCCCAACCGACTGAGCCACCCAGGCACCCCCAGGATTTTAAGTTTCTTAAGAATGAAATAACCTAAGTTCTTTAACTTCATGGCCCACATTCCACCAAGCCATGTATACACACATATATGTGTGTGTATACATGTATATGTATATTTTCTCTTTTGTAACAAGCACGCTATAACCAGTATCCTGTTTGGATAAGAACATTGTTCAAATATATCTAAATTCTACATTGGCAGGAAGCTTCAGCTGTACCTTCTAGATTCTAGATTGCCAGTTTTTAAATATTTTCACAGGAAAGCAGTCTGGCTCCATAGTACTACATTCTTGCTAGCGACCTTCCTCAGACTCATCCACTCACAGTGGGGGGCTGGTTCAACGGTATGTATTCAACGATGATCAACGGAAATAATTTTGACTATCACAAAACATACCTCACAAACACACTGAACTAGTTATATGCAAACACTAACAGAACTGCAACATTTATAAAATTTTAGGCACCAAGGAAACTTTCCAAATTACCTACAAACCACCCTCCCTTCCCCTAATCTTACTGGTTGATGAAGGAAAAAAATCCTTCTAGATGAAATACATGCTTGCTGTATACGTCAGACCTGGGGGCCAAACTGATAGTCAGATCATCTCCTGCCTCTCACACCATTTGCTCCTCTTTCTATAATTGTGGGAAAGTATGCATTCTGAGAGCTTTTCATGTTTTCCTGGCTCCAGGGATTTCGACCATCATCATACAACAGATGCAGCTTATCTTGGAGAGCGGGCTTTATTTCAGTTTAGTCTATCGGGCTTCTTGTTTAGTTACAGCCAGCTGACTAACTGGTTTAAATACTGTGCACTGGAAGTTTTGAGTTTTACTAAAGTGTTTTGGAGACCACCAAATCTCATAGGAAAAGAATCAAGGCACAGCTAGATGATTTGGGATAAAAGTAGCATTCAGCCTCCAAAGATAAAGTGCAGTTGGGTTACTTAGATGCAGTAAATTTCCTTTTGCCATGTTCCCATGGAAGGTGGGGTAGGAGGGGTGGGGAGGAAACGGATCTTCATATATGAGGGAGTTAGTTTATAAAGGAGGAGAATTGGAAAGATTTTTTAGAAAACTCTTACTGCCAAAGTCAATAATGTGATATTATACCAGCATAGCTTGCCTTAACTACGGAAATGAATATGTATTTTAAGATACAGCTTAAAATCCTAGAGGATCCCTAACTTACTAAGTTAAGACATTAGAAAAAAAAATTCTACACACTCATATCCTCTATTAACCCAATGGTTTTAGTCCGGTCTTCTTTCCTTGTGTTTTATCATTAAAACAGATTAACATTAAGTATTTTTTTCTCTTACACCAAAAAACCCAAATGATCATAAAATTTAGATGCATGACCAATCATTGCTACAATGCCTTTCTCAGTTAACAGGTGCGTATATTCCTATTGGAACACAGGTCCAAACTGGGACCATTTGTTTTTGCTTGTTTATTTATTCATCTATGCTACTGAAACCATAGACTTACGGTCCTAATGATTATGAATATATGTGCAAATACTACTTAACAAAGTGACTCTTTACTTTAAAAAAGCCAAAAATCCATGTGGATTTACTTAACTGTTATTATTCATGAATTCACTAAATATGTAACACAGGACTAGGCGTCAAGCAGCATCTTCTAGGATGCTATTCCGATAGGAGTTACCAGAAGCAGTCTCCTTTTCCAATCTCACCTAAAAATAGCGTGATACACATTTCATTCATTAAAAGCAACACCTTTGGGCGATATTTTTGTAAAAATCATCTGACATATGGAAATACTTCTTAGGCTTTAAGACCACTATAATGCATAGGTCATATCACAAAGACCTACATTTAGTTGTGTGTGTGTGAGCTGGCTGCCTGTGTGTGTTGGCCGTGGTGAGAATTGTTTCCATACTGTCCTACGAGCCCCTTCTAGATTTTATATCAGTTATCATTCTACCAAAATAGGTCCCTTATTCCAGAGTTACTGGGAGTTGGGAGGTTACCAATGCAGAGAAGAAAAGATCAGCTGAAGAAACAACAACACAGTCATCACTGAAATTTGGAGAGAAAACTGTTTAGACAACAATGCTGCTGTTAATGAAAAAAACATTTGTTCTTAGGCAACCTGCAAAGAGGAGAAAAAAATCTTTCAGGGTCCTGGCAATAAATCACAGAAGCACAGCTGCATCGGATAAACAGGCCAGGATAGCTATTTCTCAGCAAATAATGTGGATGAAAGTACACTCGCTTTAAGACAAAATAGAACGCACCTGAAAACTAAGTGGTACCACCAATGAGAAAAAAAGCAAACCTTTTTAATACACATGAAAATAAAATGCTTATCTGTGAGAGTTACTTTAAAAGTGGGAAGATATTGAGAAAAACCTGGGCTTTACAAGGCAGCCTAAGTTCATTTTTCCCACTCTGATTTACTAGCTGTGTGACCTTGAACACATCACTTTTCCTTTCTGAGCCTTGATTTCTGGCCCAACTTACCACATCGAAATATTGTCAACTAAACGAAATGATATACCTGGGAACATCTGGTAAACTATAAGGCATTCAACAAATAGCATCTCTTTTTATTCCCTGCCAAGAATTACGCTGAGTCACCCAAACTTCGGACCTTGTCTATTTTGCTCAAAGTTCTACCTCCCGTACCCAGGATAGCACTTGGAAGACAGTATGTGCTCAGTAAACATTTGTTGAATGAATGATTTTTTGAATTGCTCCTCAGACTTGGAACTAAGGGAAGCCAGAATCATTTTAACACATGCGATGTTTCAAGGATCTCGCCCTTTAGGTTTTCTTCAATAAATGGCATCTTCCTTACTGTTTTCCTTAAGAAGAGGATCTTGCCTGGCCAATTTTCATATTTACCTCTTAAATTCTAAACAGACTCATCCTATGCAACAGAGAGAAAAAACTAAAAATGGAGCCATCACCCATCCTTTTTGATTGGCAGTTCAATACATGCTGCTTTCGGTTGTTCTAATTGTGGTGATGTCTGGATTAACACTGTAAACCAGAATGTGGGGCCAGACCAATGTGTCTGAGTGTCTAATAATTTTCATTCTGTCTGGTGGAACAGAAGTTTGGCACTGGGCACTTTTGTCAAAGCCAAACCACTGTATGACTTGCAGTAAAGGAAAACGACATTTCAAAGCTGAGTATAGCTGAACATGCAATCTGTTTCTGATTGATGACTAAGAAATGTTATCATTAACCACCTGAAATACATTCTCAGGTTGGCCATAAAATACAAATTACAGGGATCATGAGATTCAAGCAATCATGAACACCGGCCTTTGTTTCATTCAGAAAAAGCAGATGCTTCTGTAGTAGGAAAAGTCCCTGTTGAGCAGATTTACAATACCTTTTATGTAACGTTTACCGAGCCAAAGCTAATGTATTCTAACAACTATATCAATGCATTCTCCAGAGATGATTGACGATGAAAAATAAACCCATTGACTCCCAAGTGTTTTGGAGGAGAAAATAAAGGCAACGAGTATAGAATTCGATACTCCTTGGTATAAGCCACACAGACGGATTAAGGTCAATGCCTAATTTGTCCTCAGGAAGAATACTTATAACAAGGTTCCTTTTGTCAGCTAGATGTCCTTAAATTCAGCTCAGTGTGCCTGTCTACAATTCTGTTCTAGCAGCAAAACAGCAGTGATTAAGTCAACACTATTTTTCACGGGCTACGGACACATAAGGAAACCTAATACACTTAGGTAATCTGTGAATTTCCCTTGCAGGAAAAAACATGCAGTATGGCCAACATTGCTAAAAACATCCAAATAATGATGGCAAAAAGCTGTCTAGAAGTAACATTTGAAATGAAACAACCATACTGTTCATCCTACAGATGTTGCATCAGCTCTTACCTTGTTCACAAAGTGCACCAACATAGCTCGGAAGGCAGAGGCACCTGAACGTATTAAAACCATCAACGCATGTGGCTCCATTGCGACAGGGGTTAGAGTGACATTCATCAAAATCTGAAATAAAATCATAAAAGGCCACAAAAGTACTTTCAGAAAAGGTCAGAAGATCCTATTTAGTGTAAGGTTGCCAGATAAAGAACAAAATAGCCAGTTAAATTTGAATTTCAGATTTAAAAAAATGATAATTTTTCAGTATAAATATATCCCATGCTATATTTAGGGCTACTTACACTAAAAAAAAATATTCTTTTTTTTTTTAACCTGAAATTCAAATTTAACTGACCTTCCTGCACTTGATTTGCTCAATCTGGCAACCCTAAGAAAATTTCAAAGTTATTCATAGGAGGGTCATTGTTTCCATTGCATTTAGATGGTCACATGAGTCCTAGAAATGGTAAAGAATTCCCTGGAACTTCCTACCCACAATCGTGGCTCATGCTCTGATTACCCCACCCGTGGAATACTGAAAATATGTAACTGGCCTGATTGCCTCTGGGCCTCTCTCTGTTTCCAACACATCATTCTGCTGACTGCCATCTCCTTTAAACACGGTCATGACAATTTACTCCTTGGCTTCCAAACCTTCAATAGATCCCAACTGCCCAGGGCAGATATCTTCCAAATGTAGTCCCTGGACAAGCAGCATCAGCGTCACCTCAGAAATGTCAGAGATGCACATTCCCAGGCCCACCCCAGACCTATAGAGTTAGACCCTGTGGGGGGATGGGAACAACACCTGGGGTTGCAGAAGCCATGCCCATGATTTTGAGGCCCACTGAAGTCAAAATCACTCTACTAGAGTAGGAAGTAAACTCGTCGGTACACTGGATTCAGAACCTTCTCAGACCTATCGAGATCCAACCTGCTTTCAAGGATTTTCTCCCACAAACCCATAAATAGGCATACCTGGAATACTTGCAGTCACCCAAATGTATTCTGCAGTCCGGGTGTCTGTGCCTTTGTTTGCTGTGTCTGAGTCTCGCCCCACCAGCTATCAAAATCCTCCCAACTTTAAGATCTTAGTAAGTGCCACCTTCCTACCCAGACCTCCATGATCTCTGATGAAATTAATGCTTTATTCCCTTAGCAGTTTGCAATTCCACTAAAAATTTAATTTATGCTTATATTAAATAAAAAGAATATTAAAACATATGACTTATACACAATACATTAAGTTTCCAAGAGGTATATAATGTATGGGTACCTAAGGAAATGGCCTTGGTAATGATATTACACAGCAGTGATACCAAACACTTTTATGACGCTTGGTAAGTGCCAGCCACTGTTTTAACAGCTTCACAGATATTAACTCATTACATTATTTTAAATTGACTTTAATGTAAAACAGAATGGGGGCCAAAGAGATGTTTTTATACATATATAGGTAAATATGATACTTAAGATGTAATTATTCCTTAAATGTAATCTATTGCTATTTCTATGTCCCTACTAGTTAGCACACAGATAGAGCTGACTAGCTCCATTGACTATTTTTTTAAAGACAAGCACTCTTTTAATATGAATGTTGAGGATTTTATCTCAGTATTTCTGTGTAATCTAAAGCATTATCCATGGGCCTTCTTTACTCAATCGTAGGAAAAAACCTTTATGGGACCTCTAAAAGGATCACCTGGCCAGTGTATTCTCATCATCTCTTTTCTCAGAGGAAAGGTCTATCCATATTTACCCAAATCAGAACTGGGGTCTTTTTTTTTTTTTTTTAAAGGAAACCTAAATAAAAATGAGAGTGAAAGGAACTGATTTAGTAAACAGACAATGATATTAAAGAAGAAGAGGACAACCACCTCAAAACTTACTGAGGTAGAGGTGGGTTAGGCCGGCCTCTGGAGACACCCAGAGAAGGATCCTGCCCATTCCACCTCAGAGGAGCAAGTTAACTCAAAACATAAAAACTAAACTCCCTCATCTTTTAAATACAGCTTTTTAATATTTTTTTGTATTTAAATTGATTATTGATATGCAGATTTGGGGAAGGAGATTAAAATATTTCCTTACTATTTATGCAACTTTACATTTGTAAAGCCTCTCTGGAAAAAATATAAAAAGACACAGTTCACCTCAGAAAGCTTCACTGAGTTTTGGGCATATTAACAAAATTCAGTAAGCACTTGTCCCCATTTCCCAGACTCTACTTAAATTACTCTATGATTTTAACATCATTTAACAAATAATTCATCTACACATGGGTTTCCCTGAAATCCTTTGAGCAATATAAATTCTGCCCCAATATATCTTCTGGAAAAGCATTACACTCTTTCAGACAAGAACATCTTACCAAGTTCACACTGGTCGCCACTGAATCCCGGCACACAGGTACATACATAGGAAGTTTCAGTAGGATAACAGGTGCCTCCATTAAGGCATGGGTTCATTTTGCAACGATCAGGTCCTACCATGTTCAGGAAAGTAAGAAAAACAATTAGGCTCATATCCAGGTTTTAATATATTGTAGCATAAATTGCCACTGACTGCTACCATAATATAAGCTTTACCATAGCAATTTAGATACTACGCACAAAAATTAACATTAACTTTACTCTCTGGAGTGTTTCTTGGCATTACAACTAATTGTTACAAATTGCATCTATTCATTTCTGGGATTCAGTCATCATTATTTTTAAACAATAATTTGTACAGTATCTGGCAACTAATATATTCTACTGCAGATTTAGTCGGCATGATAATGGCAATTGATTTTAGTCAAAAATGATTACACATATGTGCACAGTGAATGGAAAATGTATTCTTTTAAACGAGGTTAGTTCATGTGAAATGGCTGGATACACAAAACATGCATTCTTTTTAGCAGTTTGGCTTGTTATCATCATTTGAATTATTATTGCCTTTTACCACTTATTGCTCAGAAACTGTTTTTCTTCGAAAGTGTGCACTGAAGTCTCTTCTGCTACATTAATATGCTTTTTCCAAAAACACGTTCCAAATGTACTCCTTTAAACTATACTTGAAGAAAAGCAACACATAAATTAAACTCTACTGTATAAAAACACACCCAAAGACAAAAATCTCACCTAAAATGAGACTCCCAATTTTTTTGAAACCCCAAATTTTTATTACAATTTTCTTATTAAAACACAAATAAAATCAACAGTCCTAGAAGATAAATGTAAAGGCCAGAGACACAAATTTCTGAGAAGAAACACTTTAAAATATGTTTCCTAAAGGCAAATACTTTTACAATACTTCAAGCACATATATTATTCTGTGGTATTGCTTGGATAATTGTATTTACATGAGTCGCTTCTATTTATTATGAATGCTTTTTCAGAATTGCTTATGTTTCAAAATGTTCAAAAATCCAGATAAGAGTTGAAAGTCTTACAAAATAATTGAGATAAATAGGCTATATATGGAATAAAAACTATATTTTCAAGAATCTTCAGTCCCAAAACCCTGAAGTAATTACACATGAAAAAAGATATCTACTTAAGAAACACGAACTTAAGGAATATTGGAATAAGCAGGCACTGCTCTAGAAGGTAACTGAGTCTTTCCACACAAGAAAGTCAAACTCAAACTTTCCGAGTGTTAGGTAAATTCTGGACTACAAGAAAGACTTGATAGATACTACATTCACATCTATGGGTTCAACATTATAATCAGGTTGATTCAGATGCTTACACCTACTTCTTGAAATATGACCCCAATTTTTCTAAGACTCTTTCTCCTATAGTTCTAAAAATATGCAAAATCTCCCTAGCCATTTTAGCCTTCTGCCTTTGAAAGTACACTGTTTCTCTGTCAAGGATGCCATCCACAACACATCTACGCACTGCCCTCGGTGCAAAACCAAAATGACACATATGTGACAGCACTTGATAAACTGTGATGTGCCACACAAATGTGAAGTATTATTATTATTCCCACCACAGACTCCAACACCATGCTGAGACTATGGGACAAGGACTTGGCAAGAAAGTGGGTCCTTCTGTGAACCTAAAGTAGTTTAGGTTAGGAGGAAAGTTTTGTTTTGACAAATTCTGTTCTTCCCTAAACAGTTTGTATTACTCTCTGAAAGCTGAACCTGTGACAGAGAAACCAGGCAATCCAATGTGAGCTGCTGTTTACTGAATTCGCCTAAAGTCACAATTTGCTTTGTAATGAAGACGCAAGCTCTCATTCTAAGTAAATACTGTGGTCTGGATTACTGGTACACATTTCTCATCCATCTGTCAAACCTAACTCTCTATGACTTAACAATGATTTCTGTATTGTATTTTCACCAACCTGAGGTATTTTCAACTAAATTATAAGAGAATAAATACTGGCCAGATTACTAGGTTATCATTTACAGATTAAATATAGAGTGACAGCAAAAAAAAAAAAATCCATCGACCACCTCTGATTAATTTTATTCATAAAATACTTCAAGTCATTTATAAAAGTTGCACTTTATGATTGATTATTTTACTCTATCTGAAGCACAACAAACAGAAGCATTACTGGCACAAAAGATAACATTGAAATGATCGGGAGAATAATCCTAAGCATAGCCATGCTGTAAGACATATTCATTAAAATAAAACATATTTTCAACAACACAGCCCTTGAAGTACTGATTTTTTTTTTTTAATCTATGTCACTAGGTAGTAATGGCTATTTGTGGATTCCACTGACATTGTTATTTAAATAACATTACTAGAAAATACCCTGTTAAAGGAGACTTCTCACCATTATCAAGCTAGATGAAAAGGAAATATATTCTACAAAGTAAATACTCCAAGATTTCTGGCTTATAAATCATTAAATGTCAATTATTCACTTTTATACTATATTAACTAGAAACCAGGAAAGAGCAATGAAAAGACCATGACTTTGGCGTGGAGCTGATCTGGGTTCAAATCCCACCAATGCCATGGTGTGTGTGGCTATGCAACCCCCGGCAAATTACAGAACTTCTCTGAACATCCACATCCCACCCTTAAGTAGGGATAATAATATGGGGATGATGATAATAACAACACAGCATTTTTGTGATCATATAAGAGAGTCTGTATGAACCAATATCAAACTCATGCTTTCTGTCCATTCAGGTAAAAAACAAAACAAAACAAAAAAACACAGAAATCCTTTTTCGACAAGCAGGGCGCAAATACATACCCACTCTGGCTAGGCGCTGTGCTAGAAGCATTAGGCAGACTATCTGGAGCAAGGAAATTACATAAAAGTATGAACTGATAACTGATATTACACAAACTATAGTGAATGTTTATTAGAGTTATTTACTACTCAAAAAATTTTAAAGGCCTGACAGATCTTGATATTGCCATAATAGCACCCATCAATGAGAGATTTTTAAAAATGGGATTTTTTTCCCCCTGTTTTTATCTAAGATGTATAACTACAGGGCATATGACAAAGCAATATTTTAGTTATGGGTAAAACCAAATTGAATTTTTACACCATTAACAATTTCACTTTTCCTATGTCGCAATCATAGGTTGCGAGAAAACCCAGAAGAATACAAAGGATATCCATAAAGCCCAGAAATAATCTACACTCACTTTCTTTGCATCTAATTATGGACTCAGTAATGTGGTCTGTCCTGTTATTATGTGAATAATATAAAATTCTCCACTGATTTAATATCACAATAAAAACTATATGCATAGATGTGTTAGGACCAAGGGACTGTTTCCAAGTTTGGAAACAGATTTATCAATGTTGTGACCTTACCTGGTAAATAGACTGCTGTGCCTTCCACTGACTCTTCATTAATGCCAATCAGGAAACCGGTTTCATTAGAAGTTTCCAGAAGGGAAAATGACGGTGTTGCAAGCTCAGTATTTAACTCTGCAATGCTTACTGTTGCCTGAGTATTGGAATCAAGAATTCTCGCCGCTACTTTCTCTTCTGATGCTGCTACTGTGTAATCCTCCCCTCTGATCAAAGCTGCTTGTGTTTCAGGGTTTATTTCCAGAGAGGAAGGAACGGTGGGCCTCTCAGAAGTCTGTGGGCTGGGCTGAGGCACGACATCTGCCTCAACTCCATAAACTGCAGAAGCAGAAGTAGAATGTGGCCACAGTGTAGCACCTTCTAACTTAATGTCACCTGCGCTTATGACCACAGTTCCAGGCTCAGTGGTTCGAATACTGCTCTTCATTGTTTCTTCAGAAAGTTGAATATTGGTTTGGGTTTGGGAATCCTGGAGAATCTCAGTTCCCTCTTCAGCAGTCAGTTCTGTGGGAGAAGTTTCCATGTGTTCTAATAACTTAGGATGACTTTCATCTTCTGAAGGTTCTAATCCAGCGTCAGGAGATAAGGATGGAGGCTCGGTTGTGTGAACGAGCTCTTCAGTCGATGATGTGACAGTCACCTCAATATCTGCAAGTTTTCCTAGAGACCTCTGAGATGTGCCAGCATCTGTACCAGGCAGAGCGCTTGCTGGGGGGTCTTCTGCATGTTCAGAGGCTCCACTGCCTAAGTAGACAGTGAGCAGAGATGATGGTGTCTGAGAGGACAACTTGGCAAAAGCTGAAACTGCTGATGTTGTATCAGTGTAATCTGAGGGATTGGATCCTTCTATCATGTTAGGTGCCTCTGTTAAACTCTGAGCCATAAGGTGCACAGTACCAATACTTACGTAGGGTGTAGGATCGATCAGTGCCTCCTCGGCTCCTGATGAGAATTCTGGCTGAAATGAAGGACCTACATGTTTCTTTTCTTCATACTCATCCTGTGTCTCCAAATGGCCCAATGTTGATATTACTTCACTTTGGTCTGCAATAGCTTGACCATCAGACAAGGTACTTGATTCAAAGACGTCATCCAGGGCTTTTGCTTCAATTTTTGGTTCTTCAGTCTCTGGATTAACTGTGGCAGATGTACTAGGAAGGGGCAGGGATGTCACTGTGGGAAGCAAAATATCTAATTCTGTTTCTATGCTAGGAACAGGGAGCTCAGTTGTGAAGGTAAAGCCCATGGGATCTAAGTGGCTTCTGTCTTCAGAAGGTATCGATTCATTATGTGTTGTCTGAGTGTAGTTAGCCAGAAGAGGGTCACCAGAGCCCTCAACGTTTTCTTCAGTTAAAGAAAGGTTAACAGCTACCTCATACTTCTCTTGCACTTGAGCGCTTTCTTCACTACTGCCATGTGGTCCTGATAGTACCTCTGGATCTATGTCCGTTTGCATTCCAAGGATGTCTACATATATAGGCTTAGTGTGATCAATATCTATGATAGTATTTTTATCTGATGTCAGCTCAGGTAGAATTTCAAGGATGGTACTCTCTGTAATTGTCAATATTAAATCCTTGTCCTCTTTGTCCAGATCTATAATGATGTTTTCAGTGGTTTTTCTTCTGTTAGGTTTTACAGTGGAATCCTCAAATCCTCTGAGATGGTCTTGGAAACTATCTGCAGCATCTTCTGTGGACCTCTCGTATGACACTGTATTTGACAGTGTGCTAGTTGGATCAGGGGAGCTTTCATTCTGCTCTAAATGAAGAGGTAGCAACATTGAAACAGTTGGGAATCCATCAACAGTAAGAGCTTTAGCACTTGGAACCTCAGGATGTTTTTCCAGGGATCTATCAGAAACAAATGTGGTGCTTCCTTGCCTGGTTGCCTGAGTAGTTCCAGAAGTGTGGACTAAATCAACCATATCCAATTCCCCAGATCCCTCTCCAGAATGTTCATAAAGCAAGTCAGATGGTTTTGGTGATGTAACAAATCCTGTGGCCATTTCAAGACCATAAGTTCTAGCCAGAAAATCAGAGGGAGGGGTTGCCGTTTCTTTTGTTTCTGCTGTTGAAGAATTCTCGTTAGAGACTTGTTCAGTCATTGGTTGTAGTCTACTAGTCTGGATTTCTTCTGCCCGACCACGGGTCTGATTTTGAGGATGTTCAGTATCTGTGGAGAAAGTGAGAGGTGCCATAGAAGGTCCTTCAGTTCTGGTGTCACTTAAAATTTCTAGTAAGGTTGGGCTGGATGCTGTCTCAATACCTTCAGAGAGGCTGTCTGTTTTGGAAATGGGTGGTCTAACTTCATTTGCTACATTTTCCATTTCCTCATAGTCTTTGGTTGTATCACTTATGAGGCTGGTTTCTAAACTCTCCATGTGAGAAGCCTGGGGAGAGAATGTGGTAGTGATTTGTTCCGTTTCAGTAAAATTCACTGATGCCGTAGTAGCCCAAACTTCTTCTCCTGATCCCAGTCCAGAAAATAAAAGATCGGTATCTGACTCTTTCACTGTGGGCCTCACAACCTTGGGAAAAGATTTTAGAGTTTCCTCCTTTTGGATTGGAGAATCTGTAACTACATTTTCAGCTGATAAAGATTCAGTCACTGAGGTAGTAGCTAAGAAAAAATGGGATTTTTTGGTAACTTCAGGGAGAGCAGTATAGGGTTCCAAGCCCTTTGCCTCTGGATCTGGAGTAGACATATCAGCGAAGGAAATGCCTTCCTTCTCCATTTCCTCACCAGTACTGTCAGTTCTCTTCACTGTTAGCGTAGAATAATCTGTGGTTCGGAGTCCAGTTTCAGTAAATGTTTGTGAATCAAAAATTGTTTGTTCTGGTGCAACAGAGCTTTGAGGGGATTCAAAAGATTTTGGTTCTTGAATCTTCTCCTCTGATGCTGTCTCACTTTCAGTTCCTTGCCTTACAGGGTTGACTTCTTGCATGGACCATAATTTGGCTGGCTCCATAGTCTGGGGAAAGTTCACTGAAACTGTGCCATTGACTGTCACTTCTCCCTTTTCTGTTGCGGCTTTAGTACCTTTAGCTTCTGCTGTTGGTAAAATGGTGATCCTTTTATCGGCTTCATTAACAGCACCTTCTTCTCCCAGTCCTTGGTCACTAAATGGGGAATCTGTACCAGAAATATTTCCCATAGCACCGGGAAACACTTGGTCCACCTTGCTGCTTACCGAGACCAGCTGCTCACCTGAGCCCTCAGCTGAGGCTGTGAACTCTTCCCAAGGGAAGGTGGAAATGCTGACAGAGGTGCTATTGGGTCCTTCTGAGTCAGCTCTGTGGTTGCTGTGATCTGAAGTAGGTATCACAGATGATGAAATCTGGGTATCCTTAAATGCTGCATCCCCAGAGCCTTCCATCATTACTGTTTCTTCTTTTGCTATGGGATAAGTTACTGTTGAGTACTCTCTAAAGTCACCACTGAAATCTTCTTCCAAAGGAAAATCTGTAGAAATGCCCTTTATTTCTGGCCCACGATTTTGTTCTCCTGAGACCTCTGAAATCAAGTTCTCTTTGGATGTTTGGCTTATAATTTCAGCCACCTCTCTGTCCATTACAGTGCTCAAAACTAATCCTGTTGGCTCAAAAGGGAATATAGTTTCCACATGGGGAGACAGAGTGCCAGCTATCTCCTTTCTGGTTGGGATTTCAGACTCTAAACTTAATGAAAATGAAGAAACAGTGGCTATTTCTGGGTCAGCAGCAGCTTCCCCAGAGCCCAGCTCCATAGAGAGAGAGGTGGGGCTCCCTGGAACAGTGGACGGCCCCCCCTGAACCCCAGGTTGACTGCTACTGCTGGGCTCAGCAGTCTGTGCCCCCAGACCATCTAAAACATTCGTTTCTGTAAAGACAAGAGTAGAACTTGTCATTTCCTTTTCAGATTCTGTGGGTTTTGTCGAGGACATAAACCTGTTCCTGGTAGTAGATGCTGAATCGCTAGATGTAGCTTCACTTGAGCTTTCTAATTCAGAGAGTAAAATCAATTGATCTAATCTCTGTGTAGATGAATGCACCTGAACTGTAGGAGCTGTACTTGGGGTTCCCTTCTCCTCATCTTTCCTCTTCTTTCCTTCAAGAGCTGTACTGAAGACCCACTCAGAAGTGTCTGTTTCCCCTCCAAATTTGGTAGGCATGACTTCTGCAGAAGGTTGTTGAGAAATGGAATAAAAGGTCGTTGCAGGAATATCAAAAAGACTTTCTGTGATCATGATCTTGCTGGTGTCTAAAGTAACCAGTGTATCCGTAGTATTTCTCTGTGATAAATCAGTTGTCACAGTGAACATTTTATCTTCTTCTGCTTCTCCAGAGCCTTCTGGAAATGGGATTGAAGGACTCCCTGAGAGCTCTACATTTTCTCTAGGGGTTATTTCTACCCAGTTTTCTACAGTGGGCAATGGGCCATCAGGGAGGGCATTTCCTATGAAGGCAACCGATACTTCCTCTGAAACATTGGCTGACACAGAACTTGGAACTATACTTGGAGTATACGTGATAGAAGTACTTTTATCTGCCTCTTCACCAAATGTTCCTTCAGTAGCCCTTGAAAAGATCAGTTTTTGAGATTCTTGGTCAATGGCAGCATCTCCTGAAGACTCTTCAGAAAACAGAGGTACAGGTTCTATATGTTCATGGACCAGATTATCAAGTTCAGGCCCCCTCTCTGTGACCGATTCTGGCCCCTCTGTGGCTTCTCTCTCATGGAACGGGGCTGTGGGGAAAACATCAGGCTCACCACTTGAAAAATGTTCGGGTGTTTCAGGGTAAGTCTTGGGCTTCCACGTCAGTTCAAGCGACTCAGTTGTTTCTTGCGATTCGTTAGGTTGCACGGCGGTAGACAATCCAGGATCAGCTATCACAAACGGATGCGTTTCACTTTCACTGCTGTCTGAAAGATTTTGAGAAGGTGCAACACTCTCAAACTGGCCACGCCTAGCTTCTGCTGCTTCTGGGTCCTTGGGCACCGTGGTGACCAGATGTTTGCCGTTAATGTACTGCACTGATGGGGTGGTCGTTACGTCAGTAGCGTTTGCACACTCTTCGTCTTCCCCTTCGTCTTCTTCACTGTGGTACAGATCTAATTCAATTAACTCAGGTAAAATTTCAGCAATTAGATCGTGCTCTGGATCTGTTTCTTCACTACAAGGTTCATCTTCTTTAGATTCTGAATCTATTGGATGACCACTTACACTCAAATCACTCATTCGACCTGAAAAAAACAAAGAGTTTTCACAATACTTGAATAGAAGATTTGGCAGTGTACGACAGAAGAAATCGATAGCAAGGCTGGCTGATCACACTCACGCACACAAGGAAGGATTCAAATCTTTTCACATAAAGTGCAATCACCCTTCTACACATGGTTCTCAGTCTCCAAATTTGTGGAGTCACATTAACAATAGGAAAAATAAATCCAATATAAGATTATAGAAACAGGTTATGAGAACTCTTCAACATGTCTAACAAAGCAAGGCCCTTAAAATGAAACAAGGAGTCACATATGTACATTGTAATCATGAAATGTGGGAATTCATATGCGTGTGAACTGAAAAAAAAAGAAAAATTAAGACCATTTGACCAGATCATACAGAAAAAGTAAGCGATTACTGTTTTATGTAAGGGGAGGCTGAGACACCCTCTATTCAATAAGGAAATGGGAAGAGATTCCTTCTCTTGCCATAATCTGTCCTAGAGAAGACTGTTTTCAGAAAAGCAAAAGAGAGGTTTCTTTATAGCCTTTTCACAGTGCATCAACAGTCCCTCCCCAGTGTAACAGTGAGACAAGATTTAGCTGTGTAGGCTGCAGCCATGGACCAGACACCAGGATAGGAAGCCCTGCATGGGGGGCTCCGCGCAGGGAGAGCTCACTGAGAACACCAGGAAGGAAGGAAGAGCCCACCATGCTTTACACCTTTGTCCTTCATGAGAGGCGATCTGGATTGGGTCAGTTACATACAGTTCTTTTTATTAACATTTTCTCCAACGGAAGTTCAGGAGTCACACCTAAACATCCGAACTAGCAAAATTTAAGTAACACATATCCTCAGAGCACTCCCTAGATTGTAAATTGCTATAAGGTACCAACCACTAAGCTCCATGGGCTCTTCTGCTTCCAGAAATACACCAGCCAAACCCCTTGTCTGGGCACCAGGAAGGAGGAAATTCTGGGTTGTATCACTTTTATCAGAGTGGAATTCAGTTGTCCGAGGACAGAGTTCTGCCACTGCAGCTGTCCTTGTCCCAGTGTCATGGCGAAAGGTGTCTGTGCATGCAAGGACCCATGAAGAAGACAAAAAGCAGCATGGAGGACTGCACAGTGTCTCACTCTCCCACCCCAGGAATACTGCTGCAGAATTCATTTTCGGCTGAGCCCCAATTCATGCCACAAATGCTCAGGCGAAACCTGCGCAGCTTACAGAAGGAATAATTACGACGGAGCCACCCCTGTCCCCCATTAGTAGGGAGATTGTTCCTGTAGCAAGAAGCCACTCCTTTCCATGCATGAAAGGATCAACATCTAGCATTTACTGACAAGTCAGACGAGGAAAAAACCCTATTGAGAAGGAACAGGTCTTGCCTGTATTCTTTATGCATCAAAATAAATTCAGAAGTATATGAACTATCAGTAAAAACTTTAAGAAACTCCTCTATGTTTTTAACTATGGTTTGCTTAGAAAACCAAAGACCACAAGACTTTTATGGAACTGGAAGACATATACTATATTTACCTTTATCCCTTTGGCCCTAATAAAAGCAAAAAAGAAAACTCTTTTCTGTATCCCATCACATCTTCACTGCGTAATCTCCATAAACTATTACTTGCATAGGATTATTCTTACCCTATGCATATTCTTACCCTAACCATATGCCCTATAACCAAATCTCCTTCTCATTCCACCTCAGACATTCAGCCTCTCAACTATGGACACAAGAGCTTATGGGTAGTCAAATGAATAAAAAATACTTCTACCATAAGAGAAGTGAGATCAACGCGTAACTCTAGTACATTACAAAAATATAAAATGAAGACAAATGATTTCTGCCACAGATGCTGTAACAACTCCTAATTGCCAAACAAGAACATGACTAAATGCCTTACATTTTTTCAAAAAAGTATAATTAAAAGCATAAGCTCTTTCAATATTAGATCACTAAAGTTGTTACTGTGATCTTACAGTGTCTCATGGTGTATGTTTTAAAAGAGGACACTTTTAAGATCTTCAGATAATAACACCTCTTAATATGGCTTGCAATGAAGCCCACTGTTTTGCTATGAAAAAAAATGTGTGATAATATATATGCATATGTACAGATATGTATATGTGAATACGTTTTAAATGCCTTTGTACAAATGAATCTTTTGAAATATCACATCAGTAATTTTATCTAATCAACAAACTAAGTAGTCTTTCATTGCTCATACTATTTTAACATAGTTGAGGTAAGCCAGACTCAGTTAAACTATTTTGTACAACTTTATAGCATCTAACTGGAGCTTCAAAAATATGCATATCTTCAGTTGTTAATACTCTCGTTTTGCATTCAACCTTTTGCATTAGGTTTCATGAGGTGTAAATAAAACTAGAATTCACATCAAGAATTATCACACACACAGACACTAAATTCACACAATATCTTTCATTTAAATATGGAAAGAATTTTAAATAAGAAACACATAGGTCTGTGTCAAGCATAGAAAGAATCCCCACCACATTTTGTACTGTTTTACAAATAATGGAGATAAAACTAACCATTCAGCCAAGCTTCTCCAAACAAACATGGGATAAATAAGGAAATGACTGCTTAATAGTGTTTATTTATAAACTCCTAGGCCAGGAACAGGACAAACAACACTCATTGCCTGTATAGGTTTATATAGGTTTCTACATAAATTCCTTACTTAAAAAAATAGTAAAAAAAGAAAACCTGATATAAACATATCCCATGATCTTCTTAGTGAATATAAATGGAGGTCCCATCAATGTAGGATGTTGGTAGCTCTAAAAATTAGTGGAGTGAAGAAAAGCAGAGAGAAAGAGAGAAGACACTAAGGTATGTCAGTGTATCAACTATCTGTGTGTCAAAGGAACCGACATGTCATGATGTTCACTTAGATGTTTTACAAAGGAATGAATAATTTCAAATAAAATGTTTCCCCCGCCCCCAGGATAGAAGACAAAGAAAAACTACAATTGTAAATCAACAATTTATATAATAATTTCATTGACTATCAATTCTTATTAAATCTACTTAATTCAATTAATAAAACACCCTGGCATTCACTTTATATTCTCTCATTTTAGTTCCAATGAACAAAGTATAACATTGTTTTAGTCCAGTTTCCACTTGGATAATGAACTTCAACATTTCTTATTGCACATGAATCTATGGGGACTTCCCTTAGCATTGTAGACTATTGTATCAGAACATTTTACTAAAAGATTCAACTGTTAGATGCAATATATTCCATTTTCTAACCTAAGTAAATATCACAATATTTCAATCACAGCAATACAAACATAGCAGAGTTGGCCTTTGCATATTCTTCACGAACAGTCGGTTTCATACTGGTTTTTGCACACAAAATTAAATTCACTACCACAACCGTGCATGCCACCCAACTGTATTATCTTCCCAGAAGACAACTGACTGCATAAAATGTACTACCTATTATGTATCAGATTGTATTGCAGACCCTTGCTTACCAACTCTATAGAGACCTAGGACCTCCAAGAATATCTTCCAAGTCTGTTTGTCTGTCTGCCTGCCTCTCTCTCTCTTTCAAACAGATGCTCTTTCCAATAGGTTAGAAAAATGGCCTTACTAAACTCTTTTCTCTTTATTTGAAAAGGAAAATTTTTGAGTGTACATATTGCAAACTATCAATCATTACATTTAATCTAGGATTCCTTCTTGCACCTGCCTCCCAAGTATCTGATCTGACTTGCTTTCAGAATAGTAGAAAACATAGAATCATCTTTTTTTTTTTTAAAGATTTATTTATTTATTTATTCATGAGAGACAGAGAGAGAGAGAGAGAGAGGCAGAGGGAGAAGCAGGCTCCCAAGGAGCAGGAAGCCCAATGCGGGACTCGATCCCAGGACCCTGAGATCATGACCTGAGCCGAAGGCAGACGCTTAACCATCTGAGCCACCCAGGCGCCCAAACGTTTTTTTTTTTTTAGATTTTATTTATTTATTTGAGACAGAGAGAATGAGAGAGACAGAGAGCACATGAGAGGGGGAAGGGTCAGAGGGAGAAGCAGGCTCCCTGCCGAGCAGGGAGCCCGATGCGGGACTCGATCCCGGGACTCCAGGATCATGACCTGAGCCGAAGGCAGTCGCTTAACCAACTGAGCCACCCAGGCGCCCAAGAAAACATAGAATCATCTTAAGCTGTTTTGTCTCATGCTTCTCATTGTACCATGAGGCTGGCAATCACCAAAGAACTACCAGCGCATCACACTAAACAGTAACTGAGAAGAAGAGATATATTTTAAAAAGTGCTCATTTGATGTGTATCACAAAAATGTTCTACTAAAGGGGAATTCTTAAATAAAACAGATACAAAATAAGAGTTGAAATTATTTTGTTTCCTTTTTCCCTAGTCTCACAATTAAGTAGCTAATATTCATTGCTTAAATAAGTTGTGTCAGCTTCCAAATGGTTTCATCAGATTTCTTAATATTGTTTTGAGGGTGAGGGAAATGTTCATTATCTAGGGCTTTAAAGGTAATTTTTTTTCCACCAACAGATTCTCTGCAGATCAATCTACATTTTATTCTGTCAGTGTGGCTAGTGTGTTCCCATACTTTTAAAATCTCACAGGGGGTGTGGAGCTCTGAAATCTACCCAGTATGGATGGACGAGTTCTTTCCCACCATCCCATACTCCTGTCATTTCTACCTGACAACTCACCCAGATTCCTATTTGCTCCTCTTCGTGATTCAGTCTTTAAAATTACTTCTTCATCCCTCATTCTTGGTACTGCCCCCACCTACCACACATGTTATTAGGGAGTTATAAGTACTACCATTATTGCAAACCATAAAAATTTCTTTGTGGGGTGTGGTGGCGGGGACACTTGTGCTATTATAAAAGTAGGTATCTTATTCCAGAATCATGATCTGCTCTATTTCCTATTAACAGTGCAACCTAATGGAGTAATTAACACTCCCAGCTCTTAGATGAACAAGTCCTTATAAAAGACTCTCTATTTTAAATTTTATTCTAAGGATAATATAACTTTTATTTGGATTTCAAGAGTCAAACCACAGAACTCTACACAGTGTATGTATAATCTGTTCTATGTTTATACGAATATATTTTTACAGCTTGACTTGAATATACTAGTACCACAGTTAATAGATTCTTTAATGGCCTTTCACATAACGCTTAATTGCGAGCCGACCTCAAATTATTCACCAAGTATTTTTAAGTACTTCACGGCAGAATTTTGTGGACATAGCGCAATCTTCCAGTCATGATGTTAGCAGACACAAAATATAGTTGCTAAGATGCACAGGCAGCTGGCTAAAGTTCACATTCTCTTTGGGGAATTTTACAATATAAGTTTAAGAGCTTTTAATTAAATATAACTATATACCAATTTACTCAGCAGAGATCTATTAGGATCACATTTCTTTAGTAAAATGAATTTCATTTTAATGTGTAACAGAAATATTTTGTTTCCTTATTTTAAAAATACAATAGGCAACCATACTGAAGTGCCTGAGCAATACTTACAGAATTTAGAGGAATTTTGAAGTTCTTTAAGATGTTTATATGTTTTCTGACACATACCTATAGGTCCAACAGCCAGGCAGAAACAAATGCCTCAATTTCATTCATATTTGATGTGTTCTTAATTTAAAATAAAATGCTGGCACCTCAGGAAGCAAAGACAATCCCCTAATATAAACTTCCTTTTTTTTTTAAGATTTTATTTATTTATTTGAGAGAGAAAGAGAGAGAGGGAGAGAGGGAGGGAGAGAGAGTTCGTACAAGCCGGGGGAGGGGCAGAGGAAAGGGAGAAGCAGACTCCCCACTGAGCAGGGAGCCCCATACAGGCTCAATCCCAGGACCCTGAGATCACCTGAGCTGAAATCAAATGCTTAATCCACTGAGCCACCTAGGCACTCCCACCTAATATAAATTTCAATCAGATTGTTTCAGACATCCTAAATTCCCCCAATATTTTCAAAATTTGAGACACTAAAAATAGTGCCAACTCAATATGTTACAAAAATTGACATTAGTAATCAAGATATAAACACCCTCCCCAAATCTCTTCAGATATTTTTGCATCCTTAATTAATTACCTCAATAACTGAAAATCAAGTGATATTTATATCAATACTCAATCTCCCCAGAGATGAGAGAGATTAAAGTTTGGGAGACCAGCATTAGATTCTGTGACCCATATCTCCCTATTAACTCTGCTAGTTGAGGTTCATTTGGTGCAACTCCCAAGCATGTTATCTTATACTGACAGCCTCCTCTTGCTGAGCAAGGGGCTCGGTATTTCTCAATTCATGAATTTTATACCCACAAAGTGATATATGTGTATAAACAACATAAGCGTTTCTGATGGCCTCAAATTTAAGAGGCAGACATGTTATGAGGATGATAAATGGGAATCATCTCTTCTCCCCAACTTGAGATAATCCACTAATGATGCTGTTCCTTCAAGTGGAAAGAATGTGTTTAGATACAGTCATCTGGTCTAAGTGCGCTTAAGGAGATATCACCAAGTGTGGCCTCTTCTTACTTATAAAAAAGGCCCCGGGGACTTCATAACTTCCAATTTTTAAAGAGCAAGGGCTTTCCTGGAGAGCATAATCAAGTAAGTTTGGGACCTTCAAGCATTTCTGAACAATAAGAGAAAGAGCTATATGAAAGAGAAGTAAGCCAGGTTATCTAGGTTTCACAGTTGCTTAAAAATATAACAAATAAACAAAAACCAACAAAAGACATTACACTTATTATCTTTTTCACTTTAGTTCTCCAACATTGTCAAAGCCTTTGATAGATGACAGATAGATAAAGAGATAGATAGGTACCAAATATCCTAACACCAGAAAAACACTTCGGTCAGGATCAAGGATTTAAAATTTAAGTAAAAGCTTTGAGTAAAGTAAAACAACTGCCTCCCCTAAATAAATATGCTTATACTTCCTTTCTAAGACCTCTAAATTATAGCTGGTAAGATAAACTTTGCCAGACACCAGGTTATTTTTAATTATGTTACTCCTTTCTTCAAAAGTCCACAGTTTCTGCTCACCTCCTTCCACCTGACCTCTTCACACAGGGTGTTCGAACAGTCCCATTGACTGTCCCCATATTTATCCTCTTCCTTCAGTTCTGTTAGAATTCTCTGCTTCTCTGCCTTGGAGCCCAGCAACTCCATGTCCCTTTCTTATTATCCTCCTCATTCCCTGCTCAACTTCCGTTCAAGAAGAGCCCTCCCACCCCCAACTTGGAATGCTTCACAAATCCTCCTTTGAACTTCACCCATGCATTTATGAATGATCCAGCTAAAGCCTCAGTTCTCCAGGACATCTTCTCTAAAACTCCTCAGCCCAAACTGGTTGTATCTTTGATGTGTATGCCACAGGACTTAGGTCATATTGTTTCTTATTTATAAATTCCTTAGCTGTGTTTATATTTTTGTCTCACCTCCCATTCTAAATTCTGTATTTCGTAATTAAAGTGAGTGAAGGGATCCTTTAAACATGAATGCCCTTCATACTCTTGCCACACAGCCCCTCTTTGAGAATTTTGTTGGAAGAATGTCTGCTCAGGTTTTTATCATCAAGAAAGAAAATGTTTACTATTAGAGTTCAATACTTCCTTTGAAAAATGTGAATTTTAGGCTGAAGAAATTGTTGTCTTTTGATTGCAGTAGCGGATCGAATTCTTAAGATACAACTAAAGAACCATACAGATAACGCAAACAGTAAAGACTCTTCTGGATATAATAATCCAGATAATCCAAATGTGCAGACACAGTTTCAATTTTTTTTTTTTATCATTCACCTTATTCCAAATCCAGGATTCCATATAGGCTTGTATCAGGGTGGTAATCACTGTTTTTCTTAATGTAAATGTATAATGAACAAAGTCACTTTGGTAGTAGAGTCAGAAGAATCCCTAAGCCATAACCATATGTATTTCCTTACAGTTTCCATGTTGATATAGAGAAGGTAACATGGATACCACAAAGTGAGGTATGCAGTCTGGGTAATTCAAGACATATTTTTCACCCCTTACCATTACTTCTGATTCAATTACAATTATTCCTGAAACTTTTAAAAAACATGTATTTTAATGATATTTAATTCTATTTTCTTCCTTACTTACAGATGCCAAGGCTCATTTTAACACCTGTGACAAAAGCTACACTTCCCAAAATATGATCAAAGAGCACCATTTCACTCAGAGGAGACTGAATCAGACATAATTCTTTTTCTCCTTAAAATTGGTAAAGTACAGCTTAACTGGCAGAGGCTTAAAGCATCCCCTTCCCCAGGAGTGTCTACTTTAGCCAGCTGTCGGCAGGTCAGAAAGCCTTTACTTTACTAATGTTCAACACTCACTGTGTATCAAAATCACATGAGATGCGTTTTAAAATACAGATATCTAGTAATGAAAAATAAATGAAGCAAATTTAAGAAAAGAAACTAACAAAAAGTACAAATGCCCGAGTCCCCCCACCAGAAATCCAGATTCAGGTTGTCTGATGAGGGATGGGGACGTGGGCATTTTTACTTAAAGGCTCCCTGGCCATTCTAATAGACAGCGAGCGTTGAGAAGCAGTGTTGGCAATATTTATGCACTGGGCCATTTCCTGGTGTTTCTCAAACCCCTATAGTCAGAATGCGTCACTGTTGGTTAGCTGCCTGGTGCCTGGTTAGTTTAGCTCTGGCCCACCCCTGCCCCTCTGTCCTGGGGCAAGCTGGGTGGTTGCTCAGTGAGGGAATGAGTGTCCAGAGTTTCCTGTGAAGCCAAATCTAAAGATGCTTCTTCTATTAATTTATTTCATATTACGTCTAATTTTATCTTTTTACTCAAGCAAGCAAATAGCCTTTATTATATGTTTTTGCTTACTAATTATTTCAAGTTGCCTTCCCTATTACGCAATAGATTGCCTTATCTTCTTTTCTCCAGGCACACAATAGCCTGACTGAATGACTTTATTTTTTTTAAATTTATTATTTATTTATTTATTCTAAAGATTTTATTTATTTATTTGACAGAGAGAGACACAGCAAGAGAGGGAACACAAGCAGGGGGAGTGGGAGAGAGAGAAGCAGGCCTCCCGCCGAGCAGGGAGCCTGACGCGGCAGGGCTCGATCCCAGGACCCTGGGATCACGACCAGAGTCGAAGGCAGATTCTAAACGACTGAGCCACCCAGGCGCCCCTGACTGAATGATTTTATTTCAATGCCTCCAATTATCTCCTGGAAGTAAGTGTGAAGAGATGGGAGGAGAATGTTTCATCTGCAGAGAGTAAAATGGCTTCCCTACAGAGCAGAGCAAGGTGAGAGTGCAGCATAGTGAAAAATGGTAACTATACTATATTCCGTTATACTCTACAGAAATATACCTTAATATATTTCCTTTTTCCTTTCTCAACTTAGGAAAACCAAAACCTTGAGAAACTTACTCTTTGCAGCACATAGCCAAAGCAACTAAGTCACCCTGTGAGAAAGAAGACTATGGCACAAAGCCAAAGGACGAAGCCACCAGAAGCCAGTCAAGGTAGTGTGTAGTGATTACACATGTGTGCAAGCAAATCTGGGCATAATATCGTGACATGATAGATCAAATTTTTATAGACACAGATGCTGAAATATAAATAAACTTTTTCTCTCACTCCAGAGATTCTTCCTTTCCTGTTTACACTTTAAATTATTTATGAAGAAATACTTTGTCCATTATCGCAATGATTCCAGTAAGTATTTAGAGGGTTCATCATAATTTATTTTCCTCCCAAGAATCAAATCATTCTTTTTAAGAACAATTAACAGGCTTTTTGCCAATAGATAGGTGTTTTCCTCCTGATTCATACTCACAAAGTCTAAATACCAGCATATCTCTCTAAGGAACACCATTTTTTCATACAATAAAATAGGTTCTCAGTTGTTCACATCATGCCCACATGATGTTACATTTTCTATCACCTCAAGTATGGTGTTAAAAATTCAAAGCACTTCGATACAAATGAAAAAAATATACAACAGTTTTCACCAAAACACATCCCCAATCCCTACCCTGCAGCCAGGGCCCCCTTCTTGGAATCATTCCACCAATAAAGCAAATGATTAGCCAACTCTTCTTCTTGTACCTGACAAACTGACCTCACTGAGGTGTAACGTTATACATTTTCTGAACTGATACAAAAAGGCAATGCCTTATTAAAAACATACAATTTTCAGCTTTACCTCATTAAAATGAAATCTCAGAGAGCATTTTCTTTTTCCTTTTCTTTTATCCCTATTGCTCCTCTCACGATGCATGTCTCTCCCCTTGGCTACATCCCTTCCCTCAAAAATGTTCTGAACACTGTCTGGGCCCATGAATACATTTTTTATTCATTGCACAAATGAATGATCTAAGAGCTATTAAGAAAGAAGAATGTAATCCCTGTGTAGAGAACTGGGGGTTTCCTTGACAACAACAAAAAGACAGCAGGGAATGCCCATGCATTCCATGAATATGCAAGAAGAGACTAGGCCTAGTACCTGGAAAAAATTTATAAAGAATTTATAAAAAGATCTTTGTCTTTGGGAAAAAAAATTAAATGGGTGGTTATCAAAATCATAAGCCCAATTCTCACACATGAAAAAAGAGCAGAAAGCTAATGAATTCTACATGTAGGTGCTGTAGAATCAATACTACATTTACATTTTAAATAAGGGTTGCAGCTGCTTCTGATTTGCACCCAAAATGGCATCACCCTAGACAACCACAATTCACAGAGGATTAAAATTTTAACAAGCTCTTACAGTCACGTAGATACTATAGTATAGTTATATTTGGCTCCCTGTGGTCTAAATCTTGAATTTTAAGATAATTCTTTTTTTACCTATTCACAGTACAAAACAATCTAAGTGTCCCTACGTGTAGAAGTCCAGAGTAAAATACCTGCTAAAGCAGAGAGGGCATTAATTTGTCCTCAGTAGTCCTCATGTGCCAGGCACTATGCAGAGTGCTTTGTTGTCACGGGAGGATTAACTGTGTGAGGTGCCTACCACAGCGATGGACAAGCCCTTGAAGAGATCCCTTTCTCCTCCTAGCAACCTGGCGAGTGTGTAGTCTTATTATACGTTTTAAATGTTGTAACAACTGAGGCCTCTGGAGATAAGGCAATTTTTAAGACCAAACAGATGGAAATCACAATGCTGACAATGAACCCAGGACTGTTTCCAAAGGCTCCTTCCATGATGTCAACTGCCTCTGCCATGGATCTTATGGGGCGAACTGAGGTGCCCCACCTCAGCAGTAGTTTTGATGACTCTAAGTTATAACTGCAAATGCTATTTTCAGAAAGAAGAGGCTCATGTTAGCAGATAACAAAGGTCTTTTTAGCTATCTGTGGAACACGTCTTTTATTAAACTTCAACCTGTGAAGAAACAATTTCAGTTTCTTAAATTTTTCCTCGAGGTGAGTGAGTTATCAAACATTCATAGAGCATTTTAAAAATGGAGGATCTACTGTGTGTTTGTGTATGCGTGTCTACATGTGAGTGGTATGCACATGTATGTGTGACACATACAAGATACTTCACTTATAAGGACTTTTTAAAGGTAACCATTGATCTGCAGTGTAGGGTTAAACTCACTAATAATTCAGAAACACACTAAGGTCAATTCTTTTCTTCAAAGTATAGAAACAAAGGGAAGATAGCCTCTTCCTTTTCATGATTTGACTAATAGAAGAGGAACTCGGGGCGCCTGGGTGGCTCAGTGGGTTAAGCGACTGCCTTCGGCTCAGGTCGTGATCCCGGAGTCCCGGGATCGAGTCCCGCATCGGGCTCCCTGCTCAGCGGGGGGTCTGCTTCTCCCTCTGACCCTCCCCCCCCTCATGTGCTCTCTCTCATTCTCTCTCAAATAAATGAATAAAAATCTTTAAAAAAAAAAAAAAGAAGAGGAACTCAATCCTTTTCTGGATTTCAGGCAGTGAAGGAAGGATGGGAGAAGCCATCCTAATTCCCTGCAGAAAAAAATGTGCTTCTCTGGCAGGGAGCCACAGCGGGGCCCAGCAAGGAGAGCCACTCGTGTGTGCGAGCACCGGCCCCAACCAGTTTCAGGGATGTGCTCCAAAATCCTGCAGGAAAGAGGCAGCCCACACCCAGGGCTACCGATTTCATGATGCTGTTCTCTTGCCACGGCAGGTATCGGAACAGCATGCGTGGCCCCCCCATATTAGCAGCAAACTAAACCTAAACGCGTGCCTCCATTTGCCCATCGGCGATACTTTCCCTAGCTGTCTCGCAATGATCTCTGAAGTTTAAACATGAAAATATACGTAAACCATGCCCTGAAAGTATCAAGCTCTGTGAGCTTGATGATGATTTAGCTCTGCACATTCACGTGATATTCTGAAATGTAACTATGTACTACCTTGATGACACATAGGCATCAATGAGATTGAAACTAGATTTGCAGGTGCCTCAGTGGCTCAGTCAGTTAAGCATCTGCCTTCAGCTCAGGTCATGATCCCAGGGTCCTGGGATGGAGCCCCGCAACAGGCTCCCTGCTGAGCAGGGAGCCTGCTTCTCTTTCTCCCTCTGCCTGCCGCTTCCCTTGCTTGTGCACACACTCTCTCTCTCTCTCTCTCTGTCAAATAAATAAATAAATAAAATCTTTGAAAAAAACCAAATCCTAGATTTGCTTAATTTGCTTTATTCCTCATCATACCAAGTTATTCAAAGGTAAATATCAGTGAATGTGTATGATGAAAGTGAAATAAAGTACTGATAATCAGACCAATTTAAAAAATGTTTTTACGTTAAAAAAAATCAACTCATTCAGGAATGAATAATTGTTGCTGCTTTCTTTTGAATTAGCTAGATGGTATTATTCTTTTTCTAGCCATGGTCTGAGGTACATGTTAATTTAGAAATTACCACAAGGTAAGAGAGAGGTCCCAAGAAATTGGGGATCCTGATCTCCTTTCTCAAATGTTAACCAGAACAGCCACTCTTATCTGCTTAACATATAGTGTTCCTAATAAGATTTTGTTTGAAGAAAGGAATCTTCTCCTATAATAAAAAATCTGAAAGTAATTTTTCTATATAATCAATTCTATCAAAATGAAAAATATGTAATTTTGAAAAGTTATATGAAGCAATCTCATATAAACATTGCCTTTTAAAAAGTGATGACTGTGCATGCAATGAGATCAATATTGCCATTTGCCCAGGTGTCTATCTCCTATTCTCAGAGCCAGTGTCCC
Organism: Mirounga leonina; assembly: GCF_011800145.1. Taxonomy (NCBI): domain Eukaryota; kingdom Metazoa; phylum Chordata; class Mammalia; order Carnivora; family Phocidae; genus Mirounga; species Mirounga leonina. The sequence goes on along the minus strand of NW_023270426.1, from coordinate 53,743,579 downwards.
TTATTCTTCATCCTCTCCTCAACACCTTTAGCTTTGTGTACATTTCTCCAAACTACAAACAAAAATGCAGGAGGAATTAATCATATGAGAGTTATTTCTCAATGATGAAAACAATAAGGTGCCATAAATTTCAATACAGAAACTGAGCAAAATGAATTCTAAGATAGAGGCCAAAATTATCTTTCTCACCATCTCATTAATCTCTAATACCATCACATTAATAATTTTATCCATATTTTAATATCTGTATCATTTTAGTTTAATATTGGCTTTACACTTGCCTTACACTTAAGGTATAAATTATAAAACTAGCAAAAAAGAATGCTTGATGAAACAAATAATATCAGGCTGGCCTGACAAGTAGTATGGAGTACATATGAACTCATTAAAAAAAAAACAACTAATAAACCATCTATTTTAAGGTTATAACTATGAGCATTTACGTAATAATGTTTGAATTTAATATCTGTACATTTCTAAATAATTCTTTGGTTTAAAGATAACAGCACACCAGTTTTTGAAACATTCACAGTTTTGTCACACCAACTTGTGACATTTTCGACGATTTAGAGGAGTGTTCTTTTAAAAAAAAAAAAAAGTATAGAATTGAAGAAACTCTTCCCATACTACTAAATCCTGTAGACTTCTATGTGTTCACAAAGAAAATCTTTCAATAATTTTTCAAAATGCAGGTGTGCAAATTACCCCTGAAGTAGACAGGAGTCATGTTTTCAGTATCCCCTGAACCACTGTTAAATACACCCCATAGCATTTTTCAGCTCATAAAACTTTTATGAGCTGAGAAGTTCCTTCAGATTTTTTTTAACTGCTAACTACAGTTGCCCTCCAGCAATAGCACCTTAAGTTGCTATTAAGATCCATTTCAGCAAATATAACATAAACGTGTCTTGAGTAGCATGTTTTGTTTCATAGTAGTTCAAAAAAAATCAAGATTTATATGACTTGCTGAGCTCAGCAAAAAATTATGAATGCTTTGGTTTAGTGTAGCATGGGTGGCATTTTTGCTTACTTGGATATAACAGTACATGTAGAGGTCAGTTCTATGTTTGTGAATAGATTTATACAAGTTCATACATGAACCAAGGATTTTCCAATCTGGAAAAATGTACCTCGATACATAAAGGCACATATGTATTTTCCTTATTAACGTACACCTGCCTTAGAACCCGTTAATTTAACATCTGCTTTAATGTTTTCCCTTGCCAAAGTTCAAGATGCTTGAAAAATTAAATTTCTCATAGAAAACAAGTAAAATTAATAAAAGTAAGCAGTTGGATCTGAATAAACCTCTTTGTCTTCTCAAGACAATAAACAATGCTTTTAGTCTTAAGAAAGACATATATAAAGTATACAAAAATGATAGATGAAAGAGAGAGACAGACAGACGGAGGGAGGGAACTAGATAGACACAGGCTATACCCTGCCCCGCCCCACCACACACACACTGGAATCGCGTCCTGATGGAGAAACCCAACAATTCCCTTTCCATAGAGTTTTCTGACCTACTCTTATCAACGCTGAAGAAAAACTAGACAAGCAAATCATGATCCCGTGTTTTAAAAGTGGAAGAAGGAAGAGGACAGACCTAGGTACATCTCCCAAACCCAGCTGAACTAAGTTAACAACTCCCAATTTAAACACGCACATTTGTATAAATGGTTTCTGGGTCAGGTTACTCAGACCCTCCATTTCGAGGCACCATTTACAAACTTAGATTTTTTTTTTCCTGATGACTGTCAATGCTTCCAGGGAGATCATGTTGAACATTTTCTATTTTGTAATTTGATCACCTACACCTTATCACACAGTTTCCCATTTAGAAGAGTTCTTAAATGCAGAATAGTTTTTACTGTTTTCTATACTATTTGATTCACCTTAATATCTACATTAACTTGAGAGTCATCTAAATTGGGAAAAACCTCTGCATAGTCAGTCACTCAAGCATTTTTTTTAAATTCTCATATTAAGTGCTAGTAGAAATTTCTTTTCACTTCTGTTTTTTCTTTTTCATAGTAATACCGTCTTGTCACTTTTCCAGCCCTACTAACAGCATTCCTCATTTCCACTACTTGGCAACTCATCTCTCTCTGACCCCAGTTTCAAGAGGTGGAAAAGGAATGTAAGAGACAGGAGACATGATACAGTTTCCAAGAAACGGCATCATTAGCAGGACAGTAATGTCCAATCCTGGGCTCTTTCAGCTGTACTAGAAAAGTGGAGATTAACTGCAATACTCTGGAAATGTATTTCCTTCTATTTACTGCTCCGCAAGAGCTTTTAAACTGAGAACATTCTGGATACTAGAAGTGTGAAGTTTCCCCCTACAGTACTGGAAGCCAGCTGACCTGACAATGGAGCTGCCTGTTTGTTTCCAACAGGTGCACTCCTGAGCACTCTAATGAGGATGGCATCACTCTTAAGAAAATGACACCCTGAGATAAGTATCTCAACAGTAAGAGAGAAAATATGCTAAAAAAAAAAAAAATCTTCTAGCCCAACCCCTCGGACCCCAGTCAAGGAAAAAATAACTATTTATTCTTTCAATTCACATATTCAAACAAGAATACAGCAACTTCACTAAAATCAGTGATCTCAACTTCTAAATTAAAAAGATACAAACCTGAATTGATCTATTAAACAGTATTCACTATATGTTCTCAATTCAGCTTACCAAAGTCAAAAGATGGTTGGTCTGTCCTTTAGGAAGGAACATTATCGAGCATAATGAAAACTGCAAGTATTATTCAACGTAAAGAAACAGTTTTTAAGAATTTTGCCGGAGAGAAAAAGAAAATATTTGGGCAGAATAGAAGGCATCATAAAAATTCCTAGAGATGAAACAATTAAATCATAAAATAAATACCATTAACAGCCTGGTTTTTAGGGAACAGAGGTAATGCTGACATACCCGTATCCAAAATTATATGTGACACAATGAATTACAGCATTTTCTAGAACTGAGCTAGGTTGTATTTGCTCTAAATACGTAAAGCCTCATTAAAATACCCAAGGACCACTGCTGAACAGTATGCTGAACTGGCATTAAAATAACATTTCAACTACAGACCTGGTACCCACCCCACAAGCCGTACAACCTATAAAATCCTGGGAGAGAAAAAAACCAAAGCAAACCTTTAGACGTCCTTCTACCAGCCCTGGACGTGTGCAATACAGTTTTAGCTGTCCACAATGTAAGTACTGAAGGTTAATAGTTAAAGACCAATGGAATGTTAACACAGTCTAGTACTACACTTGAGTAGTAATGCATGGAAAGACACTGAAATTAAAACATTTTGTTCTGCATGTTCTGAAGTGATGTAACAGTGATGATTGGTTATATTAGATGACAAAGCAGGGCTTCTTAGGACTTTTAAAATGCAACTGTATCTAACATTCTTCCAAATAACATATTCTTCCAATTCTTGTACAAATACATGAAGCTAAAATACAGAATTTTTTTCACACTCCAGTTATCTTCTAATGGCAGCATTTGGTACGTTGATTTTTTTTTTCCAAAAGTAATTTTCAAGATAAAATGCTGATTGCCTTGACTGACATGTCTAGAAAGCAAAGACTTACCTGTCTTGTTTTCTCTGACCTCAATAATAAAAACATTAATGTCAGGGTGGAATTTTGTCCCTGCTGGGGGTTCTGGAGTGGCAATTGCCTGAGGTCTGCCGGCCTCTTTGCCTTCCACAGTGGGCGGTCTTGCTGGCTGCGTAGGGGAGGGAGTACTTGAAATTGTGAAATACTCTCTGTCAATATCAGTTTCTGTCTCCTTCTCCAGAACATCCTCCAGGGTAGTGGGAGGAACACGAGATGTTGACTCTCCGATGATTACCATGTCACGCGTTGTGTCTTCTCCAGGCTCCCTGTCAATGAGAGGTGGTTTCTCAGTGGGTACTGAGGATGGCTTGGATGCTGAGGTTGTGTGGAGTCTTTCTACTGAACTGAAGGCAGCAGTGATATCACTTGGAACTGTGGCTTTAACTGTTGAAAATTCTGGGAGTTCTGTCGCTGTGGGCTTTTCGAATAAACCTGAGCCTACATCAGTATAGTCTAGGGATGTTTTCTCTCTTTTCTCAGGAGTGGTTTCCTCTATAAGCTGGGTAACATGGGTGCTGAAAGGTGATACAAATACCCCTGGACTAGCACTTTCTGTCTCATACTTCTCTTCAGGCTCTGGACTCAAAGACACTGTTGGCCCCATGCTTGGTGTGACCACTTCATCTGTTTTTGCTCTGTGCTCCGTGACAGCACCAGGTGGATAAGGCATACTGTGCTCAATTTTTCCAATTCGAGTTGTTTCGACAACTGGGACTCTCTCAGAAGCTGTCACCAACTTGTCTTCAGAGACTGTATATGGTGGCCCGTCACGTTCTTGTTTACCCACAGGTGTTGCTGCCTCCTCAGCCGTGGCAGCTGTAGAACTGAGAGTAGGAACTGGTTTCTCTGCGGTTGATTCTTTCCAAGGGAGTTCTTCCTGACCTGGTCCCCGTGTAATTTCTGTTGTTGTTCTTACAGTTTCAGAGGAAATCGTTGCTTCGAGGCGAGTCTGATTAATGACGTGTATGTCTTGAGAGGGTCCACCTAGAACTTCACCTTCTGGTGGAACAGAAGGTATCAATACTCCCAATTCTGTCTTGGGAATTACAGAAAGAGGAACGGTATGGGAGCTGTCTACATAAGCAGGAGGTTCTTGGGTGCTACTATAATTAACAAATGCCAATCCTTCCACGTCTGAAGTGTCTGCATATTGGGGGACAGTGGATACCGGCTTAGAGACATCCATATCTTCTCCTTCATCCAAAGCACTTCCTTCTGTGGTTGCATAAACAACTTGGCCTTCCACGCTTGTGATAGGTGGAACTCTTTCCTCAGTTGTAGACTCTCTCAAAGTCGGCCTTTCTGCAATACCAATTAATGTAGTTGGCTGAAATCCAACTGTGAATTTCCCATGGTCTGTTGTGTCTTCCTCAGTAAACTCTTCTAGTGGCTTTTGAGTACTATCTGGGATAAGAGTAAATTCATCTCCTTCATCTTCAGTGAAACTTGGGATTTCTTTATCCTTCCCACTCACTTCTGTAGTGGTGAGTAAGGCAGGGGGTAATTTTGGAGGGCCTGCATCTTCTGTGGACCCTAAAGGCTTCGCTGTTGTATTATCTTCATCCCAGGACCATTTTGATACAGTGACCACCTCCGCAGTTAAAGTGCTGTGGCTCAAATGCACTGTTGTAATACCCTCATCATACTTTGTAGTATCTGGATAGCTGTCTGTTTCTAATTCAGCCGGTGTTGTCACAGAGTCTTCCTCCACATCTCTTGCCTCTGTTGGCACTACACTTAGTTTTGTTGTTGTCAGTGTTGGGGAATCGAAAGATCTGGTCATTTCCACTGAAGACTCTGTAAGATGAATTTCCTCTGAGGAAGCTGTAGAGAACTTCATTCCAGAGAAGCCTTCCTCCTCTATTTTTCCTATAAATGGATCTTTGGTGATCTTTTCCTGTATCTCATCATCAATATAAGTATCTGTTCTCATCTCTGGACTTAGTGTTTCTGTTCTCTCTCTTCCTTCTGCCATTTCTGTTTGTGGAGAGGGATAAATAACTGTGGGCATTCCCTCGACTAATCTTTTATCACCAGAATAAGGAAACAATTCTACTTCTGTATGATGCTGTGACGGGAAAGATGTGGTGGACATATATTGGCCAAAAAAATCTTCAGTTATTCTTCCATTAGTTTGTTTCTCTTCCCAGTTGTCTGTGGATGATCCATCACTGTCAGGCATAGTTACAGGTGAAAGAATTGTAGATGCTGAGACTGGCTCCCTGTCCTCTAGCGGAGTGGAGGCAGTGTCTTCTGAAGTCTTTGACACTGTAACGACTTCAGGTATTTGGCTAAAGACCAAGGTGCTCTGAGCAGATCTAACTGTAAATGTTCTGTCTTCACTGTCATCTTCTCCCAAGGTGAATCCATAGCGGCTTGTGGTCAGAGATTCAGAAATAGTGCTTACTGTTTTCTTTTCAGTTTTGGATTCCAGGGTCATTGTCATAGACACAAATGGTGTTTCTGTTACGGACAATTCCCTGGAAGGAATGTGCTTTGAGATTTCCATAGATGTTACCAAGGGACCCACTTCTATTTGTTCAATCTGTGTAACTGATTCTTGGGTTTGTAGGTCTTCCCTGACACCATCCCATGAATCAGTAGCATGATGGGAGATGACAGTTGTACTTTGGGGTACTTCTTTCTGAATTTCAGGTATGTCTGGCCTTCCAAGTGGTTCTAAAGCAGGTGAGTAGTAGTCCATCTCCCAAGGCTTCATGGTACTCCCAGCAGGTGTGGATGAGTCAGTGGCTAATCTGTGTGTGATAGCTTGACCCTGAACTGTGGTTTTCTGCTCAAAATTGACTATATTTCCCACAGGAGGGGACCTTGTTGTAATGATAGGTAATTCGGTGATTAGAGGGATGATTGGTGTGGTTCTGTTGGGTACCATTTGTAGTTCTTCAGAAAGACTGGATGATGCAGTTTCTGCAAGGATATTCAGTGCGATGGTTGTAGCCTCTGATATATTCTGTTCAGCTAGAAAAATAATTTCAAAGAGTTGATTAGATAAGTCACTAATAAAAAGTTGTACGTCCAGTATTGTGAAGTGCTGCTGTGTATTTTGGGGTTACCCAGAAGTGTTTTGTGATGAAGGTATCTAGAAACTGTAATTATATTAACTCAAGGGCAGACAATCGAACATTTCATAGTCACAAACTCATCACTTGTTTTACATTGTAAGGTTTATCACTGCTTTCACCCATAAGGATGAATGACTGCTTTCGGTTAAGGAAAATGAATATTTTGTAGTTTTAAGACAAGGAGAAGTCCAAAACCATATAAACTCAGAGTTTGGAAACAATAGACAGCTTACGTATCAGAAATGACAGCAGCAACTTGGGGCCTAGTAGAAAAACGTGGTGATACTATTCTGAAGGCTTCTTCTGTCCCCCGCCTCTAGCTTTCTCCCTCCTTCTCAAGCTGTGCTGTGTCTCAGGGGAGAGGGAGTGCCTCAGATTGCAAAACAACAAAAAAGCCACATCAAATGTACCTGAGTTACATATGAACTATTACATTGTCCATAATGCGGAGGGTTTCATAAAAACAGGATATTAAACTTTTTAATACCACCCTTCACTTGAGTCCAGGTGTTGGGACATTTGTCTTCACCTTCATTTCAACTCTGTAGTGTAGCCTTGGGTTTCTAATAAACAGTAAGACATTTCTGGCAGAGGCTGCTTGGCATTTGTGATAGTTCTACGTTTAGCTCTGTTCTACACACTATGTTTGTAACTCTTATAAGGGTCTTGGTTCCAGGCTTACTTTAGCATGAAACGCAAAAGTAAAACATGAGTAAAGTACCCACATGATATATTTTAGGTCTGTAATTACAAATCACTGGAAACAACTCTGAGCATCAGAAAGAATGGGCTCAGGCAATAAAAAGGAACATGTCATCATAAAATGCTACATTATAATGCCTCCAGATTTACAGAGAATGGCCTCTCCTTTTTAAAGAAATTTAAATTGAGTATAAAAGTGACAATGTTACAGACAAAATTCCCTTTCAACATAGGGAAAATGCAGCAACCTAGCATGCAAAGATTTTGTTTCTTACGAAAAAATCGGATTTTCAAAAACCAACAACTAGTCACCACTAAACTCAGAAGGAACTGTTCTAAGGAAACCTGTAGTCATTCTCTCGCCACATCCAGTATGACTTAAAACTAGCTGTACGGGGAATGCCTGTTCTCCCTGATGAGAGTTGTCACATCTGTAGTATCTGTAATATCTCTGTCTAACTCTCAATAATCCCAAAACAGGAGTCCTTGGAAAACTAAACTGGCTATCTTTGAACTCCATCTATTCTGTCAAAACTTAATGATATTAGGGCAGTGAAACTGCTGTGTATGATACAAGAATCATAAATATATGTCGTTATGTATTTGTCCAAACCCACAGAATGTCCAGCACAAAGGATGAACCTTTATGTACTATGAATTTTGATCATGGTATGTCCATGTGTGCTCATCAGTTGTAACAAATGTACCGCTTTGGTGGGCAATGCTGATAATGCGGGAGGCTGTGCATGAGAGGGGGCAGGCGTACACAGGAAATCTAACTGCTCTAAAACCTATAACTGCTCTAAAAACTAAAGCCTATCAAAATACTTTGAGGATAAAATGATGCGATTTTGTTGTAAATCAGACTTGAGTTGTAACAGGTTCTTTATTTTTGTCTGGGATGAGCTGTTATTGGCTGTGGTCATTCCCAGACCATTCTGAAGCCCAGATTCACTAATTTTAGAATGAAAACTTGGTGGCCATTTACATTATGGTAACATTTAAATATTCTCCAAAGTCTGTCACTATTTACCTATTACTATTTTATGCTGGAACAAAACTAAACAAAAAATAATTGGATTCTTCAAAAACATTAAATAATTTTTTTTCTCCTCATAAGAAAATCCTTTTCTATATTCACTTCCTGGAAGAAGATTTGGTCTATTTTGATTGACATGAACTTAAGGAGCCAAAGCATGGTTGATGATCTCTCTTTTAATTCAATTCTCTATCCTCTGAAATTCCATAACTATTACCTCATTTCATGGCCAAATATCATCTTCGTCTTCTAACAGCTTTCTTTGGGGAAATAGTAAAATGTACATACAGAGAAAGTTCCCATGGAAACATAACATAGTCACTTACACACTGCATATTAGAGAAAAAATAATCATATTATTGTTAAGAACAGCAAAATAGCTAATTTTGCTTTTTTCCTCTGAGTATTTCTGTGGCTGACGAAATTAACTTAAAAGGAGATGATATGGCATTAGGGCCAAACAGAAGTCCTGTGGATCAGGCTGTCCCATGTTCCAACCCAAGTTCTGGGCTAGCAACTTCTTACAATGCTATGAAAATACTTTTATAGTGTTATAAAAATAAAGGATTCAGATTTTAAAAACTAAATTGTACATCAATGCCCATTATTACTGTACCACTGGTGTTGCCTTCGTCTAGTCCTGGAGCATAGTAAAGTGACAGCACTGTGTCTAAGAGACTCTCCCTTACAAAGCCAGGATGTATGTGACTTTGTTTTCAAAAACAAGGGTTTTCGATAATTTTAGAGTTCTGTTTAAAAGTCTGCTTATAATTAAGTTAATTAATTCTACTATTTGGAATGGAAAACCTCAGACTTCCTTTGGGGCTGGGGGGCTTTTTCGTCAACTTAACAGCTGATTTCCGTCATAACTCAGAATATCTGATCATTGTTTCAACCATTCCAAAAAGAGGAAATAATTTTAAAAACCACAAATATCTCCAAAGAGATATCTTAAGAATAAATGTTACTATATTAATGGTGGCTATTACAAAGGTGAAAATGCAACTCCAAGTTATTCCCGAAGTGTCCTTCCAGAAGAATTCACATGGAGAAATTTCTGAATTGGAAACCTACCAGTGTCCCTTTAGCTTCATTATTAAGGAAGCCAACAGAAATCAGCATATTTCTTTTCCCACAAAAGTCCCATTCCAACCTTTGCAGCTGTCTGCCGCACAGATGTTTTGCATCACTGTACTTATGGTATTTTATGTCCTATGGACTCTCTTCTCTGTGCTTCTGTTATAAGACACGAGGCAGATTTTCCCAGTAAGATATAAAGATCCTATTTAGCAGCATGATAGTAGATTTAATGCACACCCATACTGCCTACATTATATGAAAGTGACTAATTTCAAATTAGTTCTTCTACATTAAAATGTTTTCCACATAAATAACTGTAAACATGAGAATTCACAAATAGAGTAGATATTCAATAAGTTGATTCGGACTTCATCGGTAAATAGAATAAAGGCTGGAACAATGGCATAAGAATTCAAACTCTTTTTAAAAAGTTTTACGAGTGATTGAATGCGAACAGATTGAAATTCAAAAAACAGAAAACATATTTAGAATGCCATTTAGGGAAGTATTAGTTTTGGTGCCTACAGTCAGATTATAGTTGAGGGGACAAAAAGGATCATAAGCACACCATAGGTTAGAAGGGCAGGCCGACTTTAAAAGTGAACAAATATGTAAGAAGTGTAGCAAATGAAGTGGTGGGAACTTATTTAGCCTTCTCTAAGCCACAATTCTAGTTCCTAGCTTAATCAAACAGAGGGATAGAAAAAAATGAGGGTTCAAAGCTAGATCCCATAGATGACCAGACACTTAGAAATTAAAATTTCAAAACAAGAAAATTAGGTCAGTTGAGGAAGATGCTGAGAGACAACTGAACAACTGTGTTCAATAATAGAAATGGCTGTTATTTAGAGTTTGGTCTCCAACTTAAAAAGGAAAAATGGGCTTAAAGTCCAATGCAATGAATTTAGATAATTAGAAAAACTATCTGACCAAATGGTAAAAGGATATGAGAATGGGTTTTCTAGGAAACATGTTCTATCTCCCTGTCTTGGAGATCATTAATAACAACATAACGTGAGAGATTATCATGAGTCTTGAGTGGCTTTGACTGACTTAAATTTGGGGATGTATGGGTGATTTTTCAAAGTCCTAACTCTCTATCACAGAACTTGCTTAACTCTGAGGTCAAAGAAATATCAAAAGTGCACAATTTAGTTTAATCATCACAGGAAAATACACAGGAAAATTTCATTTCACAAATGTACTAATTTCCTTGTTTTTCAAATCTACTTGACATGAATAGATTCTAATTATGCTTGTCATCAGCCATTGTTAATATTCTATTCAGTGACGGTAGAAGGAAAAGAGAATTAGAGCACAGTGAGGTTTGGTATTGTTCATTCACCAAGAGGTGGCTTTAAAAACCCCTTCTACATTTGGTAAAAAGCAAGCAAGAGAAATATGGTTAAATTTCTAAATTCCTCTACTTAACCAACCAGCGGTACATCTCTGAAATCGCTTTCGGAACTCTTGCTGAGGTCACAACTCATACACTTCACCCTAAGTATTTAGCCACCGCTCAACTGTGTGGGATAAGTGAGTAGCAGTCAAGTCATTTTGAGAATATTTTTAAAATTCGTTAAAATGTATACATTAAAAGAATCCTTGAAAAATGAATTAAGAAATTTGGGGAAGCTGTTGGCACTGTGTTTGATTTAAGAAAGATTTTTATGTTATGACTAAGCCTTCTAAATCTTTTAGATGCTGAATGCATTTTAAATATAATAGGCTTTAGGGAAGAAATAAACAAGACTCTAACCCTTAGATTAGATTTGGATTAGTTTAGATTACACTTTGGTTTGGAAAAAACTCAAAATTTGAACCATGATATTTGCAAGTTATATATTTCCAAGTTCTATCGATTCAGATGAATTAGAAAAAACTGGACCTAAACTTTCAAACTTTTCTCAGATTTTATATAGATTTTTAGTAGGTGGTTACTGTATTTGAAACTAAGTATCTTGTCATTTCATGCGTTCATGTGAATTCCTCATTTAAATAAATAATTTAAAACACATCAGGATGAATTCTCTGTGTCTACAGACAGCCTTCGGTTTAAGTTTTACCCTCAGGGAGAAAAAAAAAAGTGTTGTTTAAAAGTGCTCTCTTGCCAGTTTTATCAAGCACAAGAAAATCCAATTGAGCAAGGTAGTCCAGTTGGATAATTCCACTCCTTCCCTAATTAAACCTCCCTAACCCTGCCCCCCAACACCAATCTGATTTCAGTTCTTAATCATAGTCACTTAATGAAAAACTGATTTTAGAGCTTCAACTACTTGAAAGTCACTGTTAAAAGAATGTCTATCTTTCTACTTTTAGAGATAGGCTTTCCTCTTTATTGTTGTTTCTTTTCCTGAAAATAAGTAAGGAAGAACTTTTCTGCTGCTTCAGGGCCTAGGAACAAAAGTCAGTATTTTCAAGTGACTTTTTATGGCCAGCCTGTATTGCCCTGACACTCAACACATGGCTCTCACACTCGGAAAGCCGAGTCTGTAGGAGGAGATGTGGGCAGAGGCAGCTCAGCGGGGAGGCCACGGCGTGTGAGATCACGCCTCTCCACAGCGCTAATGGCTCTTCTACTCGGACACCCTAGCGGTGACTGTTTGGTTGATAAAGAATGTCTGTGCACTTCAGTTTAGAAACCAATTCCATAATATTTTCTATTCATTTCAGTTATGTATTACTAAAATAAGATATATTGGAAACTTAGTAAAACCCTTTACTCTATTTCAATATAACATGGCTCTACTTTGAACATACTCACCCCAAATGCTAGGAAATCTTTGTTTAGCTGTCACAACAATACAGACCCTTCAGTAAAAATCACAGTGAGACTCTGGATTACTCGCTTGTTTGATCAAGCATCCTACGAGCATGATACTCTATCATGTGACTACTACTGCTAAAATAATTTAAGGACATCTGAAAAATTTAAGCAATTATATCATGAATGTGGAGAGATGTCACTTAAGATCAATTTTAAATAGCAAACCTAACTGAGGATAGCCTACATTACACCTTTCAAAGAACATAGACTGTACTTCGATATGGTACTAGAGAATTAGTGATTAGAAGGCACATATTTCCATTACTTGAATTAAAATAAGATGAAAGGAGATACTTATTTATAGCATGGTTTCCTGTAGGGTATTAATTGAATGTTATGATTATCCATATCTGTTCCAAGTACTCACCTGCAATTACTGAAATTTGAATTCTCCGCCATTTCAAAGAAAGACATACCAAACAAAGACAAAATAAGCAGAATTCAAGGATTCACCTCAGCCACAGCTGGCCTCAACATTACAGCACCAACAATCTAATTACATTAAGGACTGCAATTAATGTTAAACAAAACAAAACAAAAACAAAGAATCAGAACTATGTTCTGTGGTTCTAGGTGCAATGGAGCATAGTTAAGACCTTAACTTGACATTTCCTCATCACCTCTAAAAAACATCTGTCAAACTTCCTGTTGTTTTAACCATATCGCTGCTGTTCCGTTTACTAGCTTTTGAAAGTCACTGAACTGCTTGCGTTCTGTGCATACACTGCAAGACATGGAATCCATTCCCACCACTAGGTGAACACCAAGGCATGTCTTCGAAGTATTTTTTTTTTAAATCTGTAATTTTTAAAAAGGTCTCAAACACTTACGTTTAAAGCAGTAGGCATCAAATCTGCTATCAGGGGGAGGGAAGCCTGTCTGGTTCTCAAAACGATACAGGGTTCTCACCCCAAGTAAACCACCTCCACACTGCGCCCTGGCCACAGTCACAGGGTGGCGAACGCTGGTGTCCGACAGCCACCCGTAATCGCACTGGTCAAAGCCATTCCTCCAAGCTGCGTGGAGCTCCCCCACTGTCGCCAGCCGGGCGTCCTGGTTTTCACACTCTTCTTCAGCTTCTTCAAAGGTAAATTTATCGGGAGCAGTGATATGGAACACATCACCTGAAATAAGGAGGGAAAACAACACGACAACAAACGTTAAGTTTTACTATTCATTCCTCTCCACTTTATGGGTGGGTGGGTGGAGGGAGCGGCTAGAAGGACATAATACTTTTTTCATGGCAAGGTAGCAGCTTCTGGTTCTTTTTCTTTCTTTCTTTCTTCTTTCTTTCTTTCTTTCTTTCTTTTTCTTTCTTTTTAAGATTTTATTTATTTATTTGACAGAGAGAAACACAGCGAGAGAGGGAACACAAGCAGGGGGAGTGGGAGAGGGAGAAGCAGGCTCCCCGCGGAGCAGGGAGCCCGATGCTGGGCTCGATCCCAGGACTCCAGGACCACGACCAGAGCTGAAGGCAGACACCTAACGACTGAGCCACCCAGGCGCCCAGCTTCTGGTTCTTTAAAGCAGTAAACAGCATGGCGACTCAATTTTGCCACTATTAGTGTGACACATACCAGAAAAGTTCATATACGTTAACTTTAATATCAAATGACTGCTTCTATGGCCCACGGGTAAACAGAAGCAACCATTTGATAATAAAGTTACAATCAATTCTTTAAAATGAACACACCTTCTCCATTGAGTCTTTCGATTATCATCTGGGAAACGAGTTTTCTTTTCCGTGAAAGAGCAGGCTGGAAAGGGAAACTATACTAAAATGTCACCCGGGTTATTTCACGTCGTTTCACCTGAAATCCAACAGTAGCTCTCGAACCCTCCTTCTCACCTATCACTACCATCAAAATGGATGAACTCCCATCAAATTAAACAACAAAACAAGAAAAACTCCAGGGTTTGAAGATGCAAAGGGACAGAAGCAAGATGGGTTCCATGGTTGTAACGTCATCCGGGGCTGAGAGTGCATGGAGGCCCCCTAACGTTCGCTCCCACTCCAACTGGCCCAAGAGACCAAGGTCCCCCTGGAGGAAGAGGCACGTTTTTGTTTGCTCCTCCCTCTGCCCAGCGTGCATACCTCTCACAATATGTCTGCCCAAAGGGGGCGCCCTTTTCCAGGTCTCACAAAGACATCATACGCGCTAGCGCTAGCCGGGGCTCTAGCTACGTTTGAGAGACTCTTCTATTTGCTTATTGATTAACAAAGGAAGGCTGAACGTTTACTTTGTTCATCGCCAGGCCCAATTAGCAGAGAATCTGTTCACAATAACTTAACATGTCACAATAAAATATTCTGGAAATGCTAGAATAAATGCTTTGTTGAATCGGTACGTGGGGAGCTAACGAAACAAGGGGCGTAAATAAATTCAATGCAAATTAAACGATGCTTCTCACATTAGAGCACAAGTGGCTCGAGGACAGAGGCAGGGTGAGAGAATACCTAAGCAAATACAGCAGGCAGGAGGGAGAGAAAATGAGGCAGGGGGAAGCGAAAATATTGATAGCCCATTACTGCAGCCGCGCATCCCGGCTGCATCTCACTGAGGCCGTCTCTGACTGTATGATTTATTAGACAAGGGGACTCCAGAGCTCTCACGATTCGGCTCTTCACCTGACTAAAGCCAGATGTAACAAGCGATTGTTTACAATGAATAGAGCCATTACTCTCTCTGAGTGTGCAATAGCTTCATAAAACAAGAAAAATTAATCGCGGGAAAAATGGCCAAATCACACACGTCAGCTTTGGTCACTATGAATCTAAAATAGGCCAAATCCCTATAAGAGCTATTTGAAGAGAGAGAAAAATGACTTCTACCTAACTGAAAAAAAGTAAGGGGGGTGGGGCGGTGGGAATCGCTTTTTGTCCTTAACTGTGTAGGTTGGCAAGGACAGTAACCTCAAATCCAAAATACACTGTAAGAACGTAAGTTCCAGCCGCATTCCTGCACCATCTCCCTCCCTAAGAAATTTTAAAAGCATAAGGGTCACAGTACCACTTACGGAGTAGATCTTCAATAATCCTTGCTAAGTGAATGGCATTTCAAGTTCTTGTTAAGAAACAAGGTGCTCTTTTTCTTCCGTCCTCCCCAAGCAGCACATTCAAAAAAGCTGACTGCAGCCGAGCTGTGGGGAGCTGCGGTCCAGAAGAGCTGATTCATCTCACCTGTGGATTTGGCTTAAAGCAACCTGGGGCAAGGCAGACAGAGAGACTGTGTGCTCCTGAGCAGCCTCATGCACTTCAAAGGAATGCAAGAGTGAGAGAGGGCAGCACGCCAAACCGTTTCCCTCCAAGGTAGAACACTTGCATTTGTTATTACAGCTGGAATATCCTTCTGTTGCCTTAGTTCCCTGTGATGTACTGCAATTTTGAGGCAAAATGACTGCTCCTTTATAGTAATAAGAGTGATCAGCCAATCAAAGCAGGCAGAGAAATAGAATTGAGAGAGTAGAAGTCTGCTATTCCAAACAGCAATGCCAGTCTGTATATGGGGGGAAATCAACTTCTCCAAATGTGGCCAGACCAAAGGGCCAGTGAAGAAGAATGACAGCAGGATTTCATGGGTAACTGGTTTCCCCTCTTTTAAACAGCAAACATATTTGGGGTGTTAGAGGAAAGAAAGGTTTCAGAAGATGCTGGTAGGTTAAAAAGAGAATTCCCTTATTATTATTAAGTCAATAAAGATCTACTTATAGAATTTTTATATAGAAACTCTTGTTAAGTCTGACTATATTGCAGTCAATTATTTAATTCATTTGTTTGGAAGATATAATTTCCATCCATCTATCCAATACCCATAAAATAATCATTTTACTTATTTGATTAAATTCTATTATCCACAAGGCCACCTATTTTCCTTTATATGTAGGAACTTTTCAAACACTGAAAATAAAATTAAAAAAAAAAAAAACAAACATTGAAAAAGATAGCACCATTGGGTTTCATTCAACTCAGATTTA
This sequence comes from Mirounga leonina, assembly GCF_011800145.1. Lineage (NCBI taxonomy): Eukaryota > Metazoa > Chordata > Mammalia > Carnivora > Phocidae > Mirounga > Mirounga leonina. The sequence continues at coordinate 53,727,246 of NW_023270426.1, read as the reverse complement.
AAAAAAAAAAGATTTAATTGGCATTGAGTCAAACATCCAAACTTTGCCCATCCTATGTATCAACCTCAAAATATTAAGGCCAGGACATCTTATACTTTTCTAAAATATGCCAGAATATCCTAGCATGCATTTTATACTGAAACCCAAACCAGAAAATAGAAAAGGTAAGTCAATAGGTAATGCACAGCAGTAATTGAACTAATTTGTATTACTAAGTGTCTTGGATTCCTAAGACATCTATGACCTCCTGTTTTGTTTTTATTCATTAGATGCCTGGTTTTAATTAGATAATCCTTTGACATTATATATCTTTTATCTAACATAATACAAACATAGGTGACCTATTGTTTAAATCAGAATTAACCTATTAAAAGCTTATTGTTGAAGATGTGGATCAGAAAGACTGTTAATTTATGGTCCAAGTTCAAAGAACATAATTCCCAAAAATGTCTTCTACAGAAAACTGGTGATCCTTTAGATGCGAGTAGGTATTCTATAGAAAAGAGGTTCCACGGACAACTGCATTTGGAAAACAAATGCAAGTGATCTGACAGGTTTCTGCAAGACTTCTCAGAGCATTTAATATTATAGCTTATTTATTGAGAGTTCCCACAGGAAGTTAAAATTTGTAAGCCATCTGACCAGAGAAGCCTCCTTTACTCATAGAATACTAATTAATAGTCCATGGACCTGTTTCGTGGAATCATTTTCCAAACTCAATGAATCCATAGCAAGTATAATTTGCTATTAAGTTTCTGGTTGCCTACGTGTCAACCTACTTAAGATAGAAGCAAAGTGGACCAGGTAAGCAAACAGCATTAAGCAGGAGCCAAAAAGCTAGAGTACAAAGCAAAGGGTATATGAAGTCCATTGCCTCCTAGGGTTGCATCAAAGCCTGCCAGTGAGCACAGGGGACGGGGAAGAGGCAGGGACCTCGATGAAGCATCTAAGATGGTATTTAATGAACATGGAGGTTCATTTCTTAAAAGAAGATCTTTCTGAGAAAAGTAAGCCAAGGAATAGCAGATAAAAGCAGGCTTTCTCCTCAATAATAAGTGGTAGGCACAAAGCTTTCCCACAGAAAAAAAAGCATATCGATACCACAGGAAAAAAAATGCAGATTTTAAGCTAAACACTGACCACTTTACAATGATAAAGCAGTCAAGATGTTAAGATTTTCAATGTTTCCAGTGATCTACTCTCAGTTTTTAAATCCATAATCAGGAATTATTTACAGGTCAGATTATATGTTCTAAACTATAATGCAGCAGAATGAAATGAGACAGATACTAAGTCTGGGCCAGTAACAATAATGTAACTCCAGCCTTGGTCCAAAAATGAATGATCATAACAGGATGCATCAAGACATAAAGTCTGAAGTTCAGAGTCAAGGGCACATCAGGCACCAAAGAATCAAGAGAAAGAGAAAGCAAACCTGGGAAATCAAGCAAAGCAACTCAGTGCATTAGCTTAGTTTCTTTCTCTACAACACAACTTAATTGGTCAGGTTGTATAAGTTCCTGCCCCAAAGGTATCTTAAAGGCACCTTTTTGCCTCTGATGTAGGTAATAAAAGTTCCTTCTGAATCATAGTACTGCGTTAGAGAGGGAGAGAAAGCAAAACCTTTTGTGAGATAAAATGCCCGTTTTATTAGCACAGGACAAGGCTGTGTTCTCTTTCTACCACTGAATACTTGTAACTGAGCCATTTAATGTACTTTAGATTTACTGGATAGTTGCCTTCCTGGATGGTAGACATTACTTTTACAAGTTGACAATGAGTCTGCTAAGTTCCAGAAGAAGCCTCTTCAAGGTAGCTACATCTATAAGACACTTATCATCAAATTGGTAACTAGAGTAAAGATTTGGAACATGTTTGTAAATGTTATCTACCTATGAGAGAATACTTAATTTTTCTCTAAAGAGAACAAATAAAATGTCAGGAAAGAAATATACAAAATGTTTTACATATAATTACTTAACATAAAAGGTCAAGTTAATTTAAGTTAGCATAAGTAAGAATTCATTGAGGTGTATACATATATGCTCACATTAGTACACACATGAGATATAATAATGCTGAACAGAGGATTGCAGATATAGGATAATTTGCATACTTATCTGAAAAACATATATGTGGTATCTTAATGCATATTTTTCCAAAATCTCAAATTAAATGTTATTGGTTTGAATTATTCCTGTTATTTCAACTTTCTAGGGATATCCTAGAAGAAACTGGAAGACACCGCTGGTGAGACTTTAATATCTGGTGACATTCCACAAATTAAATTTACTTTAATCAAGGGAATTAACATCATCAGAAATATTAAGGAAAAAAATACTTTTGTTTGACAACTAACTGCTACAAGACTCCCTGGAAATTGGACCATGCGTGTTCTTTTTTCCACACTTCTGATTGCTAAATGGGAAAGTGGCTTCTTGGCAGACTAAAAAATGACACATACTGAAATGGCAAACAATGATGAAAATAAATCAAACATTAAAAATGACCTGCACTGTTCAAAAGCTAGAATTTATACCCAGGAGTAACTCAGAACAACTATTTAAGAGTCCGGTTCTAGAGCAAAGCGAGGATAAGATCTTTCTTTCCTGCAGACAATTCCCTGTAAATACCAAGGAGAAAAGGGGAATTGGCAGGGGCAGGACATACATAATTACTCCATTCTCTCCTGGATTCAGTGGACAGGTAGCCAAAGCCAAAATTCCATCACAGTTTTCTGGGCTGGGTATATTTGCTGGGTAGTGTGATAAATGTTTATTGTTTGTTTCTGCTTATTTGTGCTCATAACCCTTCTATCATGAACTGTCCAGTCTGAAAATAAGTTCTTATAAGCTAATCATGATTCCCTTTATCCATCTGAAAAAAGAACTCTGATTTTTTTTTCACTTTAAGGAAGTTCAGGATTTAAAAATGTTACCACATTGCCTTGCTATTTAAGTTATAATAAGTAATAAATATATGTAAAAGTAGCTACAGTGTGTAAGCAGGAAGTAGTCATGTGACATGAGCTTCTAAATGCCGATATAATAAAACCATTTATGGCAAATATCCTGATGATAAAAGCAATTCAGCATAATTATTATTAGCTTTGAAGTTTTGGACTTTTAAGTTTCAAAGGATGTTTATTTTTTCTTTTCTTTCTCTCCCTTTCTCTCTCTCTCTCGCCCTCTCTCACTCTTGCTCTTTTTTGTGTCTACGTACACACGATCAAAGCATTGAAGACTAATGCTCATTATACTCTGGATCACAGTATCCATCAGCTGTACATGTTTGATTAACAGCTAACATACACTGCTATATAATCTTTTGAGGGCTAACATTTGAAGATAATTCAAAAGCATGTCAGTTCCCCTAAGATTTGGTCCTTCAACCTGCACAGAGACCACCCTTCTGTTCACAGTGACAAGAAAACCTCAGGGGCTGCCAACCTATCTTCATTCCATCTCGAGTGCAAGCCTGGCATTATTCCCAATTTAGGGGTAATGAGACTGGAAGGACAGATCAGCACCTTTCAGATTTTTCACTTGTCTTAGGCTGAAGGAGAAGCATGATGTGGCTTAGAGCACAGACAGAATTTTGAATTTTTAACTTCCAATTAATTACTAAAGAATTGTCATCAGTTGGCTCTTAGAGTCAGTTAAAATGCTCTAAGTCAGATAAGGAAAGGAATCCATGTATTTGTCAATGTGTTATTATACAAGATCTCATGTATGTCGATTTGAAGAGCTTAAAGAGATAGGAAACCGCACTAAAATTTAAAATTTAAACGTATTTTTATGGTTTTTCAGGATGTCATATCTCCTTCTTTCCCACTGACAAAGCAGTAAGATTTTAATTAGAGTGAGAAAGAAATTCTAAAATATTTCTGGGTGTCTGAGTCTTCAAAATATCTAAGAGATTGAACATGTTATTTGATTTGACAGGCACGGTATGGCTATGGGTCAACACAGGACAATCAGCCTAGTTTGGCTTTTTTTTTTTCTTTTTACTTTTCACAGCTGAAAGGTAAATGGCCACTATATTTCCTAAGAAGCTCTTTCAGTTCAGAATTCCAAAAGATCTTGACATCAAAATCTTAGAGCAAATGTCACATGCTTCAAGGGATGTATATCATGACAAGTCTACTATTATGGTAAGATTATAAATGCAAGGGTATATATAGAGAAAATCTAAGCATGCCATTAAAGAGCTATTAGAACTAATAAACAAGTTTGGCAGAGTTGCAGGATACAAGATACAAGACCAATATATAAAAATCAATTGCATTTCCATATACTTCCCACAAACAATCAGAAAAAGAAATAAAGAAAACTCCATTTGCATCAAAAAAGAACAAAATATTTAGGATGAAATTTGACAAAAGTACTGTAAAACTTATACTCTAAAAGCTATAAAACACTGATGAAAGAAATTAAAGAAGGTCTTAAGAATTGGAAAAATGTCCCATATTCATGGATCTGAAGATTTAATATGGTTAAGATGGCAATATGCCACAAATTGATCTAAAGATTCAATGCAACCCCTATCAGACTCCCAGCTGGCCTCTTTGTAGAAATCGACAAGCTGATCTTAAAATTCATATGAGAACTCAAGGGCCCAGAATAACTAAAATAATTTTGAAAAAGAACACAGTTAGAGGTCTCATACATTCCAATTTCAAAATTTACTACAAAGCAACAGTATTTAAGACAATGTGGGACTAACATAAGTAGAGACATATAGATCAATGGAATAGAATGGAAAGTCCAGAAACAAACCCATATATCTATGAACAGTTGATTTTCAAAAAGATGCCAAGGCCATTAAATGGGAGAAAGAATAGTCTTTTCAATAAGTGGTGCAGGGACAACTGGATGTCTATACATACAAAAGAATGAATCTGGACTCTTAACTCATACCACATACAAAAATTAACTCAAAATCAATCAAAAGAAAAGTAAAACTTAAAACTTATAAAACTTATAGAAGAAAACACAGAAGCAAGTCTTCATGACTGGGGATTTGGCAGTGTTTTCTTAGATATGACACCACAAGCACAAACAACCAAAGAACAGAGATAAATTGGACTTCATTAAAATTCAAAAATTTTGTGTGTCAAAGGACCCTACTGAGAAAGTAAAAAAGACAACTCATGGAATTGGGGAAAAAAATGTGCAAATCTTCCAAAAAGACACTTTAATCTAGAGTATATAAAGAGCTCCTGCAACTAAATAACAAAAAGACACCCCAGTTAAAAATGGGTAAAGGTAAAAAAACAAAACAAAACAAAAATGGGTAAAGGTTCTGAATAGACATTTCTTTTTTTTTTACTTTTAAGATTTTATTTATTGGGGCGCCTGGGTGGCTCAGTCGTTAAGTGTCTGCCTTCGGCTCAGGTCAGGATCCCAGAGTCCTGGGATCGAGTCCTGCATCGGGCTCCCTGCTCCGTGAGGAGCCTGCTTCTCCCTCTCCCACTCCCCCTGCTTGTGTTCCCTCTCTCGCTGTGTCTCTCTCTGTCAAATAAATAAAATCTTTAAAAAAAAGATTTTATTTATTTACTTGACAGAGAGATAGAGAGAGAGCACAGGTAGGCAGAGCTGCAAGCAGAGGGAGAGGGAGAAGTAGGCTCTCCGCTGAGCAGGGAGCCCGATGTGGGGCTCGATCCCAGTACCCTGGGACCATGACCTGAGCCAAAGGCAGATGCTTAACAGACTGAGCCACCCAGGTGCCCCTAGACATTTCTTTTTTTCTTTTAATTGAGGTTTAATTGACATAAATTATATTCATTTCATGTGTACAACATAATGATTCAATATTTGTATATATTGCAAAATGATCACCACAATAAGTCTTGTTAACATCCATCACTATACATAATTACTAATATTTTTTCTTGTGATGAGAACTTTTAATATTTACTCTCTTAGCAACATTCATATATGCAATATAAATTATTAACTATGGTTTCCATGCTATATGTTACATCCCCATGACTTACTCATTTTATAACTCGACTGAATAGACATTTCTCCAAGAAAATATACAAATGGCCAATAAGCACATGAAAAGTTCCTTAACATCACTAGCCATAAGAGAAATAAAAATTAAAACCACAATGAAATATTTTTGGCTGTAATCAAAATCTCGGATAAAAACAAGTGTTGGCAAGGATGTGAAAGAACCAGGACCCTAATATAGTGCTGGTGAGAATTTAAAATGGTGTGGCCACACTGGAAAACAGGCAAGCAGTTCTTCAAAAAGTTAAAAATGGAGTTACCATTTAACCCAGCAATTCTAATCATTACAACACAATGAGTAAACAAATCATTACTCAAATAAGAATGAAGATATTCTTATGCGAGAAATCAGAAATTTGGGGGAGTCTGGAGAGCACTTTATCTCTTCTTGGCTGGGAGGACTGTCTGTTCTCCTCTGGGGAATCTGCAGCCACAAAAGTTTACCACTGGGAAATAGGAAAAAGGGCATATCCCATTATTTAACCTTTCCTTATGGCAAAAAGCAGGATTAAAAAAAGAAATTCTTGACAAGGTTCTCATGAGGATTAAGTTAAACAATAATACAACCAAATAATAAATAGTTTCCTTCCTTACCTTATCTGTGGAGCTACTTCACGGTCAATCTATGGAAATCATTATACTGAATGAGGATATCATTTTCCAGAGGGGCTGCCAGGGTGCCATGCCTGCTTGCTTTCCTCACTGACTCTTAGCTACACTCTTCAAAACTCCCAAGGTCAGTTTCAGGTCCCTAGCAAGACATGTTAATTTCCAAAGCTTATGTAAGAAGCCACAGCTGCAGCTATGATCTATGGTTCTACGAGTTCTACAGAGAATAAATGAAAAGTTTTCAGCATCTTCTAGCACCAAACCAAAGTGAATGGAAGTGAGGAGTTTCTGTAATCCAGAATCAATATTTGAATCATTTGCTGACCCATAGTAAGTAGGAAACTCTTCTAGCTGACACAGAACATTTTAACGGAATAAGACCAGTATCACTAATTCTTAGATAACTCCCGCTGGTGAAGTATTTTGTAGATTATATGTTGTAAATCCCATTAAAATTAAAAGTCAATATGGGGAGGAGCAAGATGGCAGAGGAGTAGGAGACCTAAATTTCGTCTGGTCCCAGGAATTAAGCTAGATAAGGATCAAACCATTCTGAACAACTATGAACTCAACAGGAGATTGAAGAAAGGAATAGCAGCAACTCTCTGAAGAGACAAGCGACTACTTTCTGGAAGGTATGCGGAGAAGTGAATCGGAGGCGATATTCAGGAAGATAGACGACGGGGGAGGGGGCCTCCGTCGGCCACTTCTGCCAAGTGACAGAGCAGCGGAGCACAAAATCAGAATTTTTATAAGTCGGCTCCACTGAGGGACGTCGCTCCAGCAGCTAAGCGGGGCGTGGAACCCTCGTGGGACAGTGTGGTCTCAGGACCGACGGGGTCACAGAGAGACCGGGGGTGCCTGAGTGCAGCAGAGCTCCCAGGTATTGGAGTGGGGAAGCCAGCTGCAGAGACAGAGAGGAGGAGCGGGCTCTCAGCTCGGGGTTGCCATAAACCGTGATCCGGGGCACAGTCGGGCCACTGCTCCTCCAGCAGAGACCCAACAAGTGGCAGATCCGGGGAGACTCACCTTCCACTCCTGGGAGGAGTGGCGCTGGAGCTCACCACAGGGATCTGCTAGGTTTGGAGACTCCACACGGGGTCGGGTGCCAGAGATAGAAACACTCGGTCACAGGCCAGGGGAGCACGGAGTGCGGCCAGAGACCAGGGAGACGGGAGTGATTGCTTTTCTCTGGGGCACACTGAGAAGTCAGGCCCCGAGTTCTCAGCTCCTCCGGAGCAGAGACTGGGAGGCCACCATTTTCACTCTTGGCCTCCAAAGCTGTACGGAAAGCTTGCAGGGAAAAAACGCTCCCAAGAGCAAACCCGAGCAGATTACTTAGCCAGACCCCGGCAAGGGCGGGGCAATTCCGCCTCCGGCAAAGACATTTGGGAACCACAGCAACAGGCCCCTCCCCCAGAAGATCAGCAAGAACAGCCAGCCAAGACCAAGTTTACCGATCAATGAGAACAGCTGAACGGCAGAACTCCAGCGCTAGGGGAATACTGCACATAGAATTCATGACTTTTTTACCATGATTCTTTACTCTTTCAAAGTTAATTTTTTTAATCTTTTTTTTTTAATTTTTCTTTTTCCCTTTTTCAACCAACATCTTATCAATCACTTTTTAAAAAATCTTTTTTATTTTTCATTTTTAGAGTCATATTCTATCCCTTCATTGTAGTTAACCTTATTTTTGATATATATATGTTGTTCTCTCTTTAAAATTTTGGGATACAGTTTCTTCTAACAGACCAAAAGATACCCTAAATCTCTAGTGTATGGCTTTGTTCCAGTCTCCTGCCTGATCACATTCTCTCCCTTTTTTTAAATTCCTCTTCTTTCTTTTTTCAACCAACTTCTTATCTGATCAATTCCTTTCGAAAAATCTTTTATAATTTTCATCTTTACAGTCATATTCCATCCCTTCATCTTATTTACCCTTATTTTTATACATATATAAGTTTTTCTTTCTTTAAAAATTTTGGGAGGCAGTTTCTTCTAACAGACCCAAATACACCCAAAATCTAGTGTGTGGCACTGATCTATGCACCAGCCTGATCATATTTGATCATATTCTTTTTTTTTAAACTTTTTCTTTTTTTTTCTTTTTTCATTCTTTCCCTTTCTTTTCCCCCTGTTTCAGGTCTCTTCTGATTTGTTTAGTGTATATTTTTCTGGGGTCATTGTTACCCTGTTAGCATTTTGTTCTCTCATTCATCTGTTCTCGTCTGGACATAATGACAAGATGGAAAAAATCACCTCAAAAAAAAAAGAACAAGAGGCAGTACCGACTGCCAGGGACCTAATCAATACAGATGTCGGAATTAGAGTTCAGAATGACTATTTTAAAGATACTAGCTGGGCTTGAAAAAAGCATGGAAGATTTTAGAGAAACCCTTTCTGGAGAAATAAAAGAACTAAAATCTAACCAAGTCAAAATCAAAAAGGCTATTAATGAGGGCAATCAAAAAAGGAGGCTCTAACTGCTAGGATAAATGAGGCAGAAGAGAGAATTGGTGCTATAGAAGATCAAATGATGGAAAATAAAGAAGCTGAGAAAAAGAGAGATAAACAACTGGATCACGAGGGCAGAATTCGAGAGATAAGTGATACCACAAGATGAAACAATATTAGAATAATTGGGATCTCAGAAGAAGAAGAAAGACAGAGAGGGGCAGAAAGTATATCAGAGCAAATTATAGCAAAGAACTTCCCTAATCTGGGGAAGGAAACAGGCATCAAAATCCAGGAGGCACAGAGAACCCCCTCAAAATCAATAAAAATAGGTCAACACCCAACATCTAAACTTATGAGTAAAGTAAGTAAAACTTACTTTACTACAGAGAGACCGGGGGTGCCTGAGTGCAGCAGAGTAGTAAAGTAAAGTAGTAGTAAAAGTAGTAAAGTAAAGTCTGTAGTAAAGTAAAACTTATGAGACTCAGAGACAAAGAGAAAATCCTGAAAGCAGCTCGGGACAAGAGATCTGTACCCTATAACGGTAGAAACATTAGACTGGCAACAGACCTATCCACAGAGACCTGGCAGGCCAGAAAGGACTGGCATGATATATTCAGAGTACTAAATGAGAAAAATATGCAGCCAAGAATACTATATCCAGCTAGGCTGTCATTGAAAATAGAAGGAGAGATAAAAAGCTTCCAGGACAAAAAAAACTAAAGGAATTTGAAAACATGAAACTAGCCCTACAAGAAATATTGAAAGGGGTCGTCCTCTAAGCAAAGAGAGAGCCTAAAAGTAACACAGACCAGAAAGGAACACAGACAATATATAGTAACAGTCAACTTACAGGTAATACAATGGCACTAAATTCTTATCTTTCAATAGTTACCCAAATGTAAATGGGCTAAATGCCCCAATCAAAAGACACAGGCTATCGGATTGGATAAAAAAGCAAGACCCATCAATATGCTGTCTGTAAGAGATTCATTTTAGACCCAAAGACACCACCAGATTGAAAGTGAGGGGGTGGAAAACCATTTGCCATGCTAATGGAGACCAAAAGAAAGCTGGGGTGGCAATCCTTATATCAGACAAATTAGATTTTAAACCAAAGACTATAATAAGAGATGAGGAAGGACACATATCATACTTAAAGGGTCTATCCAACAAGAAGATCTAACAATTGTAAATATTTATGCCCTTAACATGGGAGCAGCCAATTATATAAGCCAATTAATAACAAAAGTAAAGAAACACATCGACAACAATACAAAAATAGTGGGGGACTTTAACACCCCCCTCACTGAAATGGACAGATTATCTAAGCAAAAGATCACCAAGGAAATAAAGACTTTAAATGACACACTGGACCAAATGGACTTCACAGATATATTCAGAACATCCCATCCCAAAGCAACAGAATACACATTCTTCTTTAGGGCCCGTGGAACATTCTCCAGAATAGGTCACATCCTAGGTCACAAATCAGGTCTCAACTGGTACCAAAAGACTGGGATCATTCCCTACATATTTTCAGACAACAACGCTTTGAAACTAGAACTCAATCACAAGAGGAAAGTCAGAAAGAACTCAAATACATGGAGGCTAAAGAGCATCCTACTAAAGAATGAATGGGTCAACCAAGAAATTGAAGAAGAATTAACAAAATTCATGGAAACAAATGAAAATGAAAACACAACTGTTCAAAATCTTTGGGATGCAGCAAAGGCGCTCCTAAGAGGAAAGTATATAGCAATACAAGCCTTTCTCAAGAAACAAGAAAGGTCTCAAATACACAACCTAACCCTACACCTAAAGGAGCTGGAGAAAGAACAGTAAATAAAGCCTAAACCCAGCAGGAGAAGAGAAATAATAAAGATCAGAACTGAAATCAATGAAATAGAAACCAAAAGAACAGTAGAACAGATCAATGAAACTAGGAGCTGGTTCTTTGAAAGAATTAATAAGATTGATAAACCCCTGGCCAGACTTAACAAAAAGAAAAGAGAAAGGAGCCAAATAAATAAAATCATGAATGAAAGAGGAGAGATCACAACCAACACCAAAGAAATACAATTACAAGAACATATTATGAGCAACTATATGCCAGCAAATTAGATGATCTGGAAGAAATGGATGCATTCCTAGAGATGTATCAACTATCAAAACTGACCAGGAAAATAGAAAACCTGAACAGACCTATAACCACTAAGGAAATTGAAGCAGTCATCAAAAATCTCTCAACAAACAAAAGCCCAGGGCCAGATCGCTTCCCAGGGGAATTCTACCAAACATTTCAAGAAGAATTAATACCTATTCTTCTGAAACTGTTCCAAAAAATAGAAATGGAAGGAAAACTTCCAAACTCGTTTTATGAGGCCACCATTACCTTGATCCCAAAACTAGACAAAGACCCCATCAAAAAGGAGAATTACAGACCAATATCCTTGATGAACATGGATGCAAAAATTCTCAACAAAATAGGATCTCACCCAGCCAATAGGATCCAACAGTACATTAAAAGGATTATTCACCACAACCAAGTGGGATTTATCCCTGGGCTGCAAGGTTGGTTCAACATCTGCAAATCAATCAGTGTGATACAATACCTTAATAAAAGAAAGAACAAGAACCATATGATCCTCTCAACAGATGCAGAAAAAGCATTTGACAAAGTACAGCATCCTTTCTTGATCAAAACTCTTCAGAGTATAGGGATAGAGGGTACATACCTCAATATCATAAAAGCCATCTATGAAAAACCCACAGCGAATATCATTCTCAATGGGGAAAAACTGAGAGCTTTCCCCCTAAGGTCAGGAACACGGCAGGGATGTCCACTATCACCACTGCTATTCAACATAGTATTAGAAGTCCTAGCCACAGCAATCAGACAACAAAAAGAAATAAAAGGCATCTGAATCAGCAAAGAAGAAGTCAAACTCTCACTCTTTGCAGATGATATGCTACTTTATGTGGAAAACCCCAAAGACTCCACCCCAAAACTGCTAGAACTCATACAGGAATTCAGTAAAGTGGCAGGATATAAAATCAATGCACAGAAATCAGTGGCATTTCTATACACCAACAACAAGACAGAAGAAAGAGAAATTAAGGAGTCGATCTCATTTACAATTGCACCCAAAACCGTAAGATACCTAGGAATAAATCTAACCAAAGAGGCAAAGAATCTGTACTCAGAAAACTATAAAATACTCATGAAAGAAATTGAGGAAGACACAAAGAAATGGAAAAATGTTCCATGCTCATGGATTAGAAGAACAAATATTGTGAAGATGTCAATGCTACCTAGAGCAATCTACACATTTAATGCAATCCTTATCAAAATACCATCAACTTTTTTCAAAGAAATGGAACAAATAATCCTACAATTTGTATGGAACCAGAAAAGACCCCGAATAGCCAGGGGAATGTTGAAAAAGAAAAGCAAAGCTGGCAGCATCATAATTCCGAACTTCAAGCTCTATTACAAAGCTGTAATCATCAAGACAGTATGGTACTGGCACAAAAACAGACACAAAGATCAATGGAACAGAATAGAGAGCCCAGAAATGGACCCTCCACTCTATGGTCAACTCATCTTCAACAAAGCAGGAAAGAATGTCCAATGGAAAAAAGATAGTCTCTTCAACAAATGGTGTTGGGAAAATTGGACAGCCACATGCAGAAGAATGAAACTGGACCATTTCCTGACACCACACACAAAAATAAACTTCAAATGGTTGGAAGACCTCAATGTGAGACAGGAGTCCATCAAAATCCTAAAGGAGAACACAGGCAGCAACCTCTTTGACCTCAGCCGCAGCAGCTTCTTCCTAGAAACATGGCCAAAGGCAAGGGAAGCAAGGGCAAAAATGAACTATTGGGACTTCATCAAGATAAAACGCTTTTGCACAGCAAAGGAAACAGTCAACAAAACCAAAAGACAACCGACAGAATGGGAGAAGATATTTGCAAATCACACATCAGATAAAGGGCTATTATCCAAAATCTTTAAAGAATTTACCAAACTCAACACCCAAAGTACAAATGATCCAATCAGGAAATGGGCAGAAGACATCAACAGACATTTTTTCCAAAGAAGACATCCAAATGGCCAACATACACATGAAAAAGTGCTCAACATCACTCGGAATCAGGGAAATCCAAATCAAAATCTCAATGAGATACCACCTCACCCCAGTCAGAATGGCTAAAATTAACAAGCCAGGAAATGACATATGTTGGCAGGGATGTGGAGAAAGGGGAACCCTCCTACACTGTTGGTGGGAATGCAAGCTGGTGCAGCCACTCTGGAAAACAGTATGGAGGTTCCTCAAAAATTGAAAATAGAGCTACCTACGACCCAGCAATTGCACTACTGGGTATGTACCCCAAAGATACAAATGTAGGGATCCAAAGGGGTACGTGCACCCTGATGTTTATAGCAGCAATGTCCACAATAGCCAAACTATGGAAAGAGCCAAGATGTCCATCGAGAGATGAATGGATAAAGCAGACGTGGTATATATATATATATACACACACACACACACACACACACACACACACACAATGGAATATTATGCAGCCATCAAAAGGAATGAAACCTTGCCATTTGCAACGACGTGGATGGAACTGGAGGGTATTATGCTGAGCGAAATAAGTCAATCAGAGAAAGATATGTATCATATGATCTCACTGACAGGAGGAATTCTTAATCTCAGGAAACAAACTGAGGGTTGCTGGAGTGGTGGAGGGTGGGAGGGATGGGGTGGCTGGGTGATAGACATTGTGGAGGGTATGTGCTATGGTGAGCGCTGTGAATTGTGTAAGACTGTTGAATCACAGACCTGTACCTCTGAAACTAATGCATTATATGTTAAAAAAAAAGAGGATAGTAGGAAGGGAAAAATGAAGGGGGGGAATTCGGAGGGGGAGACAAACCATGAGAAACTATGGACTCTGAGAAACAAACTGAGGGTTCTAGAGGGGAGGAGGGTGGGTTGGCCTGGTGATGGGTATTAAGGAGGGCACGTACTGAATGGAGCACCGGTTGTTATACACAAACAATGAATCATGGAACACTACATCAAAAACTAATGATGTAATGTATGGTGATTAACATAACATAATAAAATAAAAGAAAGAAAGAAACAAAATTAAAAGTCAATCTGAGAATCTATCGCAGGAAATCACACAATTTCCAGATTTGATATCTGATTTCTATCCAATCAAAGCCTCCAAAAAAGCCTGAACCTTTAAGCCCTGCTTAAATTCTGTTTAAGGACATTCGGGCCTTCACCTAAATTTTTAGCTTTGCATATCTAAAGGGGATCATATCATAACAAAAAGGAAAGGTTATTTTTTGGTTTTAGGCCAGACACAAGGATGTCATAGAAGTATTACACAGTTATGAAGGTGATAGAACTATCTTTGATTTTGACATGTGGAAGCAGTATAAAAATTAAGTGCTAAATTGTGAATAGGGACAAAGGAACCAATCCCAGAGGGGATGACTGGCTAGGATGGCAAGAAAGGGAAAAATTACTGTGAGAAGCTGGAAAAGAGAAAATGTATCACTAGGAAGGAATTCTTTCTAAGAGACACCATGGAGAAGAGTGAGAGGAGCAATTCAAAGAGAAAAATTAGTATCATGGTGATCAAGTAAAGATGAGAAAAAATAGATTCTTAGTAAATTTGGTGAACAAAGTGAAGCATTTTTTTCAAATATTATAGAAATGGAAGGGTAGTAGTAATTGTATTCCAAAAGAGACAAAGTCTGAAAAAAATAATGCATTTACCACCAAGTATTTCTTGAGTAACTATTATGTTCGTATTAATGGAATAGGTCCTTCATTGAGATTGAGAGAGGTAGAGAAGATGTTTATGGCCTTATCTCTACAGGCAGTTACAGAAGTTTTGCAAAACAAAACTAACAGATCACATTTTGTATTTGGTGACTATATAGCAACTAAAGGACAATTAAACACCAAACATGTGGAAGAGGGAGTTCAGACTACGGAAATCATGTGATCTGGAAGAGCCAAAGATGGGCTCTTGGAAGCAGTAAGTTTTCAGGTACAGGGAAGAGCAGAGTGTTGGAAAGCTGAGGGGTGTATGTTCTCTGAGAGGACCAAAGCAGAACTGCAGGTGGGAGCAAACACAGGGTCTGTGGAGGGCTGATGCACGTGTCATGTTGGAAAGAGGGAAACAAGGTTGAATTGGTTACCCTCTAGCCAGGTTTGGGGGACTTCAAAGATTATGCAGAGTTTATGCTTGAGGAGGAAGACGACAGAAAATTCACCACGGGATTTTGAATAGGAGAAGAACATGGACACAGTGTTCAAGCTCTTTGATGGTTGTAAAACAGGCCCCTTGAAGGTCTGTTAAAGGCATAGGGATTATCTGTGAGAATCAAAACCAGAGATGAGACACGGAAATGATTCACAAACTAGAAACATGGGTATGGAAATCAGAAGAGAATTCAGGGGTAAACATGCAAAACTAGAAACTAACATTTCCATTTTCACTTATTTGTTATTTTGGTGTACTTTCATGCCCCATCCTACAAGGCATTTGATGTACAGTTTACCTACAAGAACAAGTATGACATTATACAAACTAATAAGGAAATTGGAGCAATGAAAATTTGGGAAGCAAGTAGAATAGCGATTAAGCCTGGAGAGGGGTGAAGTTATCCAAGGGGTAAGTGCAAAGCAAGGCGAGTAGAGTGGGCACTTTTAGCTTGCAGGTTAATTCAGTAATTCACACATTTATGTGATTCCATCTATGGAGCATGGACATAGTGGGGATATACATAAGCCACAGTCTTAGGGGAGAGACAGAGACAAAGCAAACCTTTGGGGGTGGTTAGTCATATATTCAAGGTTTGGAGATGTAAAGGTGAGAAAAATCAACTAGGACTTAGGAAGAGGATATGAGATGAAGGAGACAGCCCATAGTGCAGACACATCAAAGTGCTGGGAACCTTATGTGAAACCAGGAAATCAGAATAGTAGGGTAGTAGTTATTCCAGGAGAAGTAATAGCCACAGGGTAGGGTTACATAGAAAATATAGGCCATAGAAGGATGAGATGTAAGTCCCCAAGGGTGCCTATATCAGAGGAGCAAGAAGCTCCTAGATCAATCATTTGTCAGGTCTAGGGACGAGACTGGAAGTATTGACTCACTTGCAAGGAAACTAAGCAGGTCACCCGTGACAATGAAAGCAGACTGACCTCACCTACCACCATTCTTTCCAACATTCGCTTATCTATCTTATTTAGGATAGTTTTTTGTTTGTTTGTTTTTTTGTTTTATTTGGTTTTGCTATGACACACATACTTCCTATCAAACGGCCAGGTTTTTTTTTTTTTTTTTTATTCTTATGTTAATCCCCATACATTACATCATTAGTTTTAGATGAAGTGTTCCATGATTCATTGTCTGTGCATAACACCCAGTGCTCCATGCAGAATGTGCCCTCCTCAATACCCACCACCAGGCTAACCCATCCTCCCACCCCCCTCCCCTGTAGAACCCTCAGTTTGTTTTTCAGAGTCCATCGTCTCTCATGGTTCGTCTACCCCTCCGATTTCCCCTGCTTCATTCTTCCCCTCCTGCTACCTTTTTCTTCTTCTTTTTTTTTTTTCTTAACATATATTGCATTCAAATGGCCAGTTTTCAGCACAGAATGCATTAATTCACAAAGCACTCTCAGAATTATTTAAATCTCCCACTAGCATGACCTCCTATGAGGAATCAGATACCAGATTGATTCCTGAACACTGTTAGTCAAGAATATAATATTCTAATCAGAGAATAAACTTATTTTATACTATTTAGGAGGGATAACACAGGAATTCTGGTTTTGTCACTGTATTAATTTTAATTCTTAGTAATATTCAAGTAATATTCAAGCAATTTATCGTATTCAAAATGCCTTGACATGAAAGTCATCCTTCTTCATAAAATGAGCCATTTCCAGTTCTTTTCTATACACTTCAAAGTACCAGGACTCAGACTTTGACAGAACATTGCAGTCAGAACATCTCAGAAAAATTCTAGTTTTAAGAACACTCCAGAGAAGAAATTTTACAGTCTGTCAGGATTATTTCTACATTTTGCAGTATTATCAGAAAATTTTTCCTTATATTGAACCTAATTCACAGAGTTGCAATTTTAAGTCATTTATTCTTTTTATGAATTCAGTGGAAATAAAGAACCTTTCATATATCCATAAGCTATTATTTATTGAGCACTTACTTTGAGACACGCACTGTGATAAAAGCTTTACACGTTAACTTGCTTCATTTTCATACCCTGATTAAAAAGTAAGTATTCTAATTGTCGCTATGACAGAGAAGAAGAAACTGAAACAGAGGTAAAGCCTTGTTTAGGATCTCACAACTAGTAAGTGACAGAGCTGGGATTCAGTTGAGGTCCTTCCTGTTCTTAATTACAGGGACCTTAACTACCTCCCCAGACTCCTCTCTCAGCATTGTCTTTACCACTCCTAAATAACGCCAGTCCTTTACTCAATTTTCCGAACTGTATGATCATCTCAATTCTATTCTAAATGCTCTCAAAGTTCTCCAAACCTATGTTTCCAGGAAACCCAAATTAAACTTCCTAATAAGGAACCCTCTCAATGTTTTCCAAAGCTACCTCACCAGGAAACACAGATTAAACTTTCTAATAAGGATTATTTTGTGATTATCTTAATTTCTAGATTTCCTACTTTAGAATCTTAATTCCCTTAATTTCTTGGTAATAGTGCTCTGTTACCGAATCATGGCTAATAAGCCACCACAGTGTCTAGACCATTTCCAAAAATACAGGCTCATACTGGAATTCTGGCTTGTGGATATAGCTAATATAACTGCTGTTTTACATTTACTAGGTTATTTTTAAAAATAGAATTGAATATTATATTAGTATGTATAACTGTGCTATAATCACCATCTTAGAATAAGAACCAGATTAGTTTTTTTTTCTCCCTAAACTAGCTGGATTTAATAGAGTATAATTATTTGAATTTTATAAAGAAATACATACAACAGAATGAATATGACATTATAAAACAAGAAGAAAAAAAAGAGGGTTGACATTCTGTTAACTAAATGCCTTTCATTTTAAATGACTAAATTAAAACAAAATTAATTACCTTTTTAAACTATGCTTCATTTTACACTTAATTGACTTTTTCATTAGGCCACCTGCAATATTTGGCTTCTGATCGAAAGTTATTGCACCTTAGTTCGTAACTGGATATATTTTCCATCACATGCACTCTGATTGCATCAATATCTCTATTTTTTACTGACGCTCACACACACACTTGGCTGTCAAAAATACAATAAAATATAGGTGGCAATTATGATACCCCTGAATATAGTAATAAATCTCTCTTATGAGGAATTTTGGCTTACTTTCAAATAATCTGTCATTGATGTGGCAATTGAAACATCAGATGTAACTTTATATAGTCAACTTTCCACAAGAGTTTTTATCAATTCAAAGTTCAGCCAATGGCCTTTACTTCAAAGAGAGGCATACACTTCAGTAAAGGAAGGAGACAGACGTTTACAAGAGTGATCTTGTGATCTTCCTCATTCATCGCCAGTCGCAAAGGCCTCTCTAACCTCCCCCACCACACCAGTCCAATTTCAGGTCAAGAGAGAAAAAACCAGTGTCCAGAGATTTGCAAATTATTCCAAGGGACAAAAAACACGGAAGAAAAAATTTCCAGAACAATGTCACTGTAAACATACTGAATATCCTTCAGAACTGTTAAATTCCTTCTATAAAACAATGAAAAACCTTGTTACTCTGCTCACAGAAATTTCAGTCAGTGCTTGAATTAGTAGTTATACTGATTCTTCTGCCTTTCTCTTTCAACTTTTATGTGCCCAAATAAAAACATTCAAATTCTGTATATATATACATATATTTTATATTCAAAATTCAATATATATATCACATATATATCATAGGTTGGATTTTGTATGTTTTCCCTTCGTCCCTATGCAAAAATGGAAATGGTTAGCATCTGAAGTTCTACTTTAGAAAATACATTTACCAGTTTTAAAGGACAGTTATAATAAGAATGTTAAGATGTTAGAGAACCCCACTTAAGCAGCCTTCTGGTAAGCCGGGCTTCTTATTCAAATTTGGTCAGGGCATTAGGAAAATATAAGCTGCTTAGTTTGTAGCTTTCAGTCTCTGAGGTGGTTTATTCAATTCACAGAATCATAGAATTTTAATGTTGGAAGGGACCATGGAAATTATCTAGTCCAACCTCTTTATTTTACGCGTAAGAAAATTGAGATTATCCTTTCTATATGCACCCAGCCAAAATTAAAAGAGTAACTCAATTCAGAACTCCCCCTTATATATTTAGACTTTAAGCTGCCTGTTAATACAAAGGAGACTCCATTTCAAAAGTCACAGAAACTTCTGTTCCATGCGTCTTACAATAAAACTGTACTGTGCCCCTTGGATGCCACTATTGAACTCATACTTGTCTTTAAGAACCTCTAACTTATGCCAAGTGAGAGATGATTGTGCCAAAATCAATCAGGCTGTAAGCATCTTAAAAGCAAGGCCTTTATCCTCCTGGCTTCATATCCCTAACAACTAGCAGAGCACCCAGCACACGGTCGGTGGTTTCTTTAATGAATGAACAATTGCCCTGAATATTAGTGCAGCAAAGTTAACAGGAAAAGAAGTAAAACCTGACAGTCCCTCCTGGGCTAGTTTCAGCTATTTAGTTGAGCTTCAGGGTGTTTATCAGCACTTGGATTCACAGTGGTTTGTCATCACAGGACTTTACCTGAAGTTCTCACAAGAATAGGTACCACCCATACAGCTTTCTATTCTTAAGGCTCTAAAAGTGTATTGGAAACAGTCCAACAGCAGCATGCCTGAAAGAAAACCTGCCATTAACTGAAGACATTTCTAACCTGCATAACCATTTGCACACTCCTCCTTCTCTTTCCACTTTAATTTAAGCTTATTTTACCACAATCATATGGTCATTTAAACTAAATGCTGCTGCTTGGAATCCAAACAAGTATGAAAACTTGCTCTAGTCCTACGTGCTCCCAGTCTGTCTTCAATTTCCTGAGTTCGAAGGAAGCATTAGGAATTCAAACATCGTACCATCCAGGTGGTCCACGTAGCAGTACACGTCGTAAGTTTCATGAGGTGAACGGAATCCGTAAGTCCTGACTCCTTCCTTCCCCATCATATCTCCGTAACAGCCTACTCGGGGAGCCCGGATGGGATACCTGGGGAAATAAAAGACTAGTCAATAGCACTTGATTCTTCCTCTCAGATGAATGAATTACAGCCTGAGGCCCCCAGACCTCTCACCGGACAGTCTGATCAGCCAGCCAGCCTGCGTCACACTGCTCAAATCCATCTTCATAGGCGGCATAGAGCTGCTCTGGGGTTGCTATGACTGCTCCAACATCCAAACAAACCTTCTGTGCCGCCTCAAAATTCAGAGTATACCTGCTGGTCGCCGCTCTGTAGTGAAACACAACCCCTGCCAAGAGAGCAGCAAGCGATTACAGGCAGGTTAAAATATCCCACCATACTTTGCAAAGTTTTTTACTGGCGCAATACATCAAAGTCATTGCTCACATGGTATAACACTATGGTGATCCTTTATTTTCACTTGGTGTAGCACCACACAGAATTATGGTGATGTGAGGAGCCCTAGAAATGCCATTCACCCAGGTGTCCTATTCTGCTCCATTAGGAAGTTTCCTGGCCAGGAATGTTCTATTCTCATGAAGACAATCTAAGAAAAAGATTTAAGCCACTAAATCCCAAGTGGTGGAGAGTTGTTCTAATTACAGGTAGTCTTCACATTATCATGGGGAGACTGGACAACTAAAGGGAGTTGGTGCTGCAGGAGATACAAAGAGTTAAGGGGGTCACAGGATCAACTTGCCCTACTTCATGATTTTACCCGGGGCGACTCAACAGAAGCCCGTGGAACATTCACTAACACCACTTCCTCCAAACATAAAACATTTGAGATATTTACTTCCAGAAATAATGTACTAAGATGGCAAAGACAATGGACTGTGTATGAGTGAGAGCTTGTTCCAGTCCCTAATTTGTTCCTTAACCATATATGTTAATCTCCCCCACCATAAAGTATAACGGATATTGCTTACGTTATCTGATATAAAAGTCAAATTATGTAAAGGCTTTAAAAATGTTGGATAGGCTACTGAACACTACCCAATGTTTATCATATTCACCATGTGACTAGCATAACTGAGGGTTTCCACTAAGACAGATAAAATGTATGATTTTTATCCCCTGAGTTGAAGCTAGGCATCTCAGTACTTGCTTCAAATTCCACTCTGCTGTATGTTAGGAGTTGCATAATCTAGTGGTTCTTGAATGGTGCTCCAGGGCTCAAGGAATTGTCAAAGGGCTGAGGGAAGAGCAGCTAGGGGGTGGGGGGGTGGAGCTCCCCCCAACTTCAACAGGAGCATCTTTATTTTTAACTGGAGTAAATATGGTGACTCATTTCTACAAGACTGCAAAGTGAGTCACAGTAAGTACCTGGGAAGTCATTGGAAAATAGAAATTGGGGCAACTGGGTCTTATGGATGAGAATTTATTAAGAGTTGCACTGCCAGGAGGCCTGGTTTGCTCAGTCGGTTGAGTGTCTGACTCTTGATTTCAGCTCAGGTCATGATCTTAGGGTTGTGAGATTGAGTCTGGTGCCAGGTTCCACGCTCAGTGCAAGTCTGCCTGGGATGCTCTCCTTCTCCCTCAGTCCCTCACCCCACTCACACTCTCCCTCTCTCTCAAATAAATAAATAAATCTTTTTTTTTTTTTAAAAGAAAAGGTCATATTGCCTAAGACCACTTTTTTTTGTTATGCAGAATGAACTGTGGTTTCCAAGATACCTTCCACTGTCTTTTTATTCCTAGTAATTCCCTGGGGTTGACAACAGTCTATATCCCAAAGCCTGACTTAAGAGACTGTCTTCCACATGCCCATCCTTAGATTGTCTCCTTCTCCCGAGACAGGTATGTGCCAATAAAATAACTACAGGGTGACAAACTAGCCATGTCATAGATAAGCACCTCTGATAAGTGTCAACTCAAAAAGACCTGCACAGTCACCGAGTAGATGTACTGACAATTAACATTCATTTTCCCATTTCTGATATTGCAACGAAAAATTCATCACATGCCTTTCAGAAAATCTGTACCTCTACAGAACTACAATAAAATTGCCAGGAAGTATATATTGTGCTATCTGGTAAGTATGAGAGAGTTTATAATGATCTCTAAGGCTTAAGCAAGAATTGAAACGGTTTTAAATTAGTCTTATGTTGATCAAAGCTTCAAATAGTCCTCTTGGTAATTAAAAATCTTCCATGTGCACTGAAGACTGGCAGTAAGGGGGCACAAAGGGGCCTCTAAGAGCAGGGCAGGGCATATCAGTCGGTATAAGTATCTGCAATTGTTGGGATAATTTGAAGACCTCATGGGGCTAAGGAGATTAAGTGGAGGATTTTCATTGTTTAAGAGGGGCAAGGGGCAAATCCATTGCTAATTCTTTAATGATGAAAATAGTAAGAAATTGTTAAACTCCTTTTGGGATTTTAAAAACATATATATAAATTATACATAGTGTGTATCTACCACTACTATATATATTTATAATTTATTAATAATCTGTATGTTTATACAAGATATAAATATAATACACACAAACATACAAACACACACACAAAGAGAAATAGAAAAATATCACTAGAGCAAAACAGTCCTAGGCTAACTAAAATAAATAATAAAAAGGTTAAAAGAATGAAGAGCCCAGAATATTTAGTGGATGCCTGGACAATATAAAAATAGATTGGAAGGAGAGAGAAACAGAATCTGAACATAAAAGGATGTACAGAAAATTAATTCGTTGCATCTGAAATTCAAAGAATTTCCTTTTGGCTACACAAGAAAGTTTTAATAAAACCCTTTGTATATATTTCTGAAAGGTAAATATTTTACAGGGAAATGGAGGGATGGAAGAAAAATCTGTTCCATCATGTTTGGGTATTAGAATTTTGCTTAATAACTTGCCAAAATATTCTGTTTCCAAGAGCTATGGTCTTATGTGTGTACCCAATTAAAGCGATTTTTCTTTGCTTTGTCTCCTAACTTAAATTCAAATGACATATAAACCACCACAGAAAAGGGGCTAAAATGAAAATGCCTCATTGCAAGACTTAATGTATAACAGCTAGCGTATTACCTTTAAAAAAAATTCACTGAGTTTTATTTTGATCCAATTCAAATGTTTATTAAGTCTGGTCTTTCTAAGGCACTGTGAAAGGTACCATGATACTTATTAAGTGCTTCATTTCTTCAATGTAAGATGGAATTTATATTTCTTAAGAACAAACTCAAAGGTTTTAATAATCATGCTAGGACAGCGAGAAAAAAGGAGAAAAGGTAGCATGTGAGTATGTGTGTGTGTGTATATGTGCATACACACATATTGTAAAAATTAAACTGTAGATCAGTCTTTATGGTCTTAAAAAGTATCATTGAGGGGCGCCTGGGTGGCTCAGTCGTTAAGCGTCTGCCTTCGGCTCAGATCATGATCCCGGGGTCCTGGGATCGAGCCCCACATCGGGCTCCCTGCTCCGCAGGAAGCCTGCTTCTCCCTCTCCCACTCCCCCTGCTTGTGTTCCTTCTCTCGCTGTCTCTCTCTCTGTCAAATAAATAAATAAAATCTTAAAAAAAAAAAAGTATCATTGATAGGTCTCAATAATGAAGTAATAATTCTTGAGCTATTTATCATGTCTTGAGGTATTCATCATTTCCGCAATACTGCACTTGCTCTTGACTGTATTGAGTCAGGGAAGTTGCTGTGCAAAAAGTCACCTTCCTTGACCCTTGAAGAAATAACAGCTCATTTTTGGTGAAAGGCATGAACTGTTGAAATGACTGATATTTCTTGCACTTGCCCAAACCCTGAACTATAGTTACTTTGGGTACAGTTTCACAACACTTCTGAACCAGGTATCATGTTACACTACTGTCTTCCAGACTTAGAAAGCCTTACCATCCACCGCCAATGACACCATGTCTTGTGTGTCTTCAATCCCATACATGACATCACAGCGGTAGAGACCCGCGTCACTGGCGCGCAGTTTGACCATGGTGAGTGAGGCATCACCCACGACCTCGGAATGTGTGGGCACGGACACTCTTCCTTGATAGCCTTGACCAATCTTGATATTCCCATTTTGGGCTACAAGAACCGTAGTCTCCTTCAGATCTTTTCCATTCTTGTCCAATTCAATCTTAGACCATTTGATTCTGAGAAATTCGCTGGAGGTGTTGTAACTGGGTGGTAAGGTAGGCAGGGTTGAAAAATGACAAGGTAGGTTGACTTTTCCAGAGAGGGAGCCCTTAACAGGTGGGCTTTCTTCCACTTTGACTAGAAGAAAGAGAAAATACCAAATTAATGGTCCTAGAAAACTCAACTGAGTCTATTAAATAAGTGAATGGATAAGAAACCCTTGCCTTGGTTTGGTTACATCTTCAATATGTGAGATAATTAGAATGATTTTATATATAAAGAATAGTATACAATTTTAATAATGTTTTGCAACAAAGACAGGGATTCATAATGCTCATTTTTATGTACTAAAAATATGGCATTTATTTTGAAGTATTTGTAACTTAGGGTTCAACACGAACAAAATAGGTGATAGAATAAGGCTGTACAGGAAGGCAGAGACTAGAATCAGTAATGCAGGTTTCAAAGACTGGACCGATGTTAGGAAGAGCAGTTGAAAGGCAAATTTATATCTACAGGTCAGAAGAGGAAAAACATTTAAGATAACTGCCACATTACCTTAGAGGAAATGAAAATAAAATGCAAAGAGGAAGCAAAAATTTTAAAAATGTACTTTAGTAGACTGGAGCAAGAGGAAGTTTAACACTTGAAGGACCCTCATTTGGTTCAGTGTTCGAACCAAAGGCTTTCATCATAATGACAAATCCAGCTGCAATCACTTTGCAGTGAAACATTACCTCTCAATTGTATCCTGGGGGGAAATTTTGGTCTGTTTATCTAACCCACCTAGAGTATTAATCTGCATAATGTCTTTCTGTTTAAGCCCTTAAACTTTTAATAAGAAAGAATACCTTGACTGCAATTTAACACTATCACATGCAAAAAAAAACCTGTTCTTTTACTCTTACAGGAATTCATACCCCTTTCTTTCCTCCCCCCCCCCATCTTCTAGTTCCTACAAATTGGCTAGACAATGTGTTGGCAATAACAATAGAAATTATGTCAATACACAAGCAGTCCTACTTCATGAAAATATGATGAACAAGTTAACAGTAGCCTCCAGATGGAGTGAAATAATATTTCTTAATTAACAAAATGCCATGTGTCTAACACCTAGTGTGTGTTAGTAGTCAAGGTATTGGTAACATACATCTCAATATAAACATGCATCAGAAATTATATAGCTGTCAACACAGCACTGAGGATTCAGTTGCGGATAAGTCATTTTGAAAACTGCAGGAAGATAAGGAGATATTATGGACTTTAAGAAAAAAATACTTTCGGGGCGCCTGGGGGGCTCAGCCGTTAAGCGTCTGCCTTCGGCTCAGGTCATGATCCCAGGGCCCTGGGATCGAGCCCCACATCGGGCTCTCTGCTCGGCGGGAAGCCTGCTTCTCCCTCTCCCACTCCCACTGCTTGTGTTCCCTCTCTCGCTGTGTATCTCTCTGTCAAATACATAAATAAAATCTTTAAAAAAAAAAAGAAAGAAAAGAAAAAAATACTCTCTACTATTAAAGACTGAAATTTAACTTCAAGATGACTGGCCTATAAAACCTTTTATATGATACAAATAAATCTAAAATAATCAATACAGTATTATATTTACAGTATTTGATAGAAATCACTCACATATTTCTAATTTATAATGGTCATTGTTGTCATGCATTTCTTTGTCATCTTACTAATCTATATATAACTTGTCCCAAAACAGGATTTAAGGCACTTAACAAAATTAAATAAAAATAAAATATACTATTAACTGCACTAAGTTAGTCTTTAAGATGTTACTAAGATCATTATCATCTTAGAATATAGTATCAAGGGGACAATTCCATTCTATTAACTCCTTGGCTGACAAAATAAATTATCTCACTTAAAGTGAACCCTCAGAGTGAAACTAGTCCAATCACTTTCTACAGATGCTCCACTGAGAGGAAGTGACATTCAAGCTCCCAGCTGGCTGGTTACATACCTGGGTGGTGAGAAGGAAAGTCTCCTCACAACTAATCAAGGGATCTTTCAGCTTTGGTATTTATTGGGTTTTCCCATTGTCCCTAAATTAGTTTTAGTTCCTTTGCAGAGTCTAGACCCATCCTATTTCTATCCCATCCTATTTCTATCCCATCCTATTTCTTTAATTGCTATCTGCATTGGCAGCTCTTAGTAATTTCATGATCTTTTAAATAAATCTATAAAGTCCACAGGGGACTCCCTACCTGATTCATAATCCTTTAATTTGGGCCCCATTAGGGAGATGATGATGACACAAAGATTTTTTTTTTTTTGCCAAGAATAGGGGTTCTGAGAAGGGAAGGGGTGAGAATTCTATGATCTAAAAATCTCCTAATTTACATTTATCATATGTTCTAGGAAATCCCATCTTCCTTCCTGAAGAATTATTTAGATGATTAACTTTACCACAAATAAAGTATTGCTCTTTTAATGGAAAATAAACAGCTTTACCATCAACCTCAATTATGATATAAATTATGAGATTCTTATCATTTCCCTAAAAAATGAATTTAAGATAAATGATATTCAATTCTGTAATATTTATTACTAAATTATAATTCTTTTCACAATTTTAGATGTGTAGAGGCAGATATGAGAGTCAGTCAAATCTATCCATTTGGGTGGTTTTTGAAACTCAGAGCATTGCTCAATAACTGTGCTGTTATGAAAAAATATATTGGAACAAAATGATGTCAAAAGGCAAATTTCCCAAGGGTTATTTATTGTTCTAGATGTTTATAGATACAAGAAAATTAAAAGCTTCAGTTGGATATAAATATATATTCACGTAGAATCCAGTCTTAACAACAGGATTAACAAGAAGCTGTGTGGTCAAGTCTTTTGTGTATAAAATTTTGAGTCTTAATGCACTGGGTCGCAAGAACTAAGTTCACTGAATCTAAATATTTTAAGGAAGAAATTTAGTAGTTCAGAAGATTATGTTTATAGACCATGCATGTTTTTAAAAAATGCTACCTGCAAGAACTTGTCTGAAATTGTGAACAATGCAAGTTATAAAAATGAATGTTAACAAAAAGTTCACTGTTCCCACCAGATAGTTTGTGGTCCAAATGAGTATATTGAGGGAGAAATCTCTGAATAATGAATGATCATTTACCTTTCATTCTTTGTCAGTAAATTCTGTGGAGAAGAATGACGTAAATTCCATCTACACAATTTGACCAAACACACACACACACACACACACACACACACCTTGGCCAAATAAATGTCAGATTGAGAATATGGGAATTTATTACTCTCTCAGGTGATAAATATCACTCTCTTGTTCATTCATTTACTCATAACTGCATGACTCATTTACTGATATTAGAGGAATATCCAAACAACCAAGTCAACACTAGATAATCAATATAATAAGTATTGTTAAAGCACAGACCTCTTCATGCATTAAAATAAAGCCAATAACCAGGAGACAAGGTATTCATTAATATTAGTTATTGATCTTTTGAGTGCTTAGGAATAAGCAGAGAAAAGCTTAAGATGAAAATACTTGTGTTGACTCATAGCAAGTTACTGCAGTGTATCACACTATGAACTTGGCAACTCTGCTTTATGTGGATCTTATGTTTTCAACTCTTGCCCCTCATATGAAAAAATTAAATTCTTCTGAAATCAGCCCCCAACTAATTACATCTCTTAATCATGATCACATATGTACAAAGAACTTGATTCTTGGCCTAACGTATAATACAGTGGTTAAGAGCATGGACTATGGAGCCTGCCCAGGTTCAACTCCAGGCTCCATAACTAAACTGCTATATAATCTTCTACATTAGCTATGCCTCCAAAGCTTTTGATAATACAGTTTCCTCATCTGCCAAATGGGGAGAATAGAAGCATCTGTCTCACTGGAAAGTTAAGATTCAATAAATTTACTATGTAAAATACTCAGAAGAAGGCCTGACATGTAGAAATCATTCAATATTGCTAGCTATAATTATTATTATTTTAAAAAACCGTCAAGGGGCTATATCATAAGTGTTTTGGGTTTTTTCCCCATTGTTTGTGTGAGTTCTTTCTTTGTTTTAAGCAGAAAGTCTAAACTCTAAGTGTCCCTCAAGGTTCTCCCCCTCTTTTCTGTATTATTCTTCTTCTGTTACTACCCATCTAAACCAACTCCATTTTCCATATTTCCTTTCTGTGTTCTCCCTTGTCCCTGGATGCTATTATCCTTCCCTGTCTGTGACCTTCCCCTTTACTTCCTGAAAACACTGAAGAAGACAGCACCTGGGCTGTCTGGGAATATGAAAGTCTATGTGTGGAACTGCAAATTAGTTCAGAGAGTCTGAAGCATAGAGTAAGTGTGAGAAAAACGTGGAAGCTGAGTCTGGAGAGGAGCAGATCACTGAAACTCAGGGCAGTATCTTCCCTCATGGACTACGGTCCAGGAATTTGGAATTATAGAACCTTCATTAGGTGAATATATAATTTAAAGCTGAGGAAAACAGTGCATGTGCACTTACCCAGTTACTCTGAGGGAGAGAAAGAGAGAGAAAAGGAGAGGAGAGGAGAGGAGAGGAGAGGAGAGGAGAGGAGGGGAGGGGAGAAACCCTGCCCTGGCTTTGCCATTAATTTATTGTGCGACTTTGGGGAAGTTTACTTACTTTCAGGAAGTAAAGGGGAAGGTCACAGACAGGGAAGGATAAAAGCAGCCAGGGACAAGGGAGAACACAGAAAGGAAATATGGAAAATGGAGTTGGTTTAGATGGGTAGTAACAGAAGAGGGATGATAGAGGAAAGAGGGGGAGAACCTTGAGGGACACTTAAAATAGAGTTTAGACTTTGGCTTAAAACAAAGAAAGAACTCAGGGCAGTATCTTCCCTCATGGACTACGGTCCAGGAATTTGGAATTATAGAAACTTCATTAGATGAATATATAATTTAAAGCTGAGGAAAACAGTGCATGTGCACTTACCCAGTTACTTTGAGGGAGAGAGAGAGAGAGAGAGAGAGAAGAGAAGAGGAGGAGAGGAGGGGAGGGGAGAGGAGAAGTAAAGAGAGGAGAGGAGAGGAGAGGAGGGGAGAGGAGAGAAGGGGAGGGAAGAGAAGAGAAAAGAAATATAGATGTGGGTAAAAACTTGGCTGTCAGCCTGCTCTTTGTCTTTTTGACTCTTCTCAAACCCTAGCCTCCTGAGGGTTTGATAAGCTTTCTTTTCTTCATAGGAAGGTCTTTGAGTATATTGAAGAAGACAGATTTTAAAAATATGTCCAATGCCATATATGAGCCTTTTTGCAGTCTGAAAGTAATCTGGGAATTTACTGAAAATCCGTTCGCTTCTTTAGCATTCTGTTCATTATTTCATTTTGATTGATTGATTTAAAACCATTTATTAAATAAAAAATAATATTTTAGCTGAAAGTGTTCAGCACTATAAATCACTAAATATATTAAAATTAATTCTTTATTCTAGTGGCCCCATATTGCTATTCTATGCCCTAGTACTTACATTTTTATTTCACTAAGCACCAAAGAAATTGTTACCACACTCACCTTTATGTAGTGCATGGGTTGCTATTAAGGTAGAGCACAACCATAAGATGCTCTTTATATTTATCAACATCTTGTTCTAGAAATGAAGAAAAACACAAAGGAAACCATAAGCATTCAGGTTTGTGGTGGGCCATAAATCACATGCTATTTGTGCAGTATATGTAATAAGAGTATAAGGAGCAGCTCCCCTTAGATTGTAAAAACAAGATAGAACCTGTAATAGGAAAAGTCATCCCAACACTTTAATTATTAGTTTGACTCTCACCCAATGCAGTTGTTACCAAAATAATCCCAGAACCCACTTTGGGAACATACAACAATATGGATGCACGGGGCAACCACAACTGGGTAGGCTGTAGAAAGAACAACTGAGACCATAGCCCGAGCAACTAGTGGCTAGGAACTGGCACAAAGAGGGAGGGGTGACCACAATGTCTATTTAGAAACAGGAAGCTGGTCACAGATGGAGCAGAAGAAGATGGGGAAGCAATAGGCAGAGATGTTGAAAGAGAGGGATTCATATCAAATGTGAGGTGGGAAGGAACATGGTGGTGGTTCCCGCACATGGTATCAAAACAGGGAATAAGGACTTCAGCAGGCTTTTTAAAGCACAGACTCAATTTAGTTTCTAGGAGGCTGAACAAACAAAACAAATGTATTATAAGGAGCTGTTAATTACAAAAAGACCAGTGCTTGCCATGAGTTGTTTTTTTTTTTTTAAGATTTTATTTATTTATTTGAGAGAGAGAATGAGAGACAGAGAGCACGCGAGGGAAGGGGATCAGAGGAGAAGCAGACCCCCTGCTGAGCAGGGAGCCCGCCGTGGGACTCGATCCCGGGACTCCAGGATCATGACCTGAGCTGAAGGCAGTCGCTTAACCAACTGAGCTACCCAGGCGCCCTGCCATGAGTTTTAAAGCAGTTCCAACAGTTCCTAAGTCTGAAGGGTGAAAAAAAGAAAGAAAAACTCTATTCAGAGAGTCAAGAAACCCTGCCCTGGCTTTGCCATTAATTTATTGTGTGACTTTGGGGAAGACATTTAATAGTCTGGGTCTCAGAATGGTTCCTTCCAGCTTGAATTTCTATGAAGCTGTAATTATGAGGCAGATAAGTACCAGTGTTGGGGACCATCTGGAACGCAAAGAGACAATCTCAGAAGAACTGCAGATTATTTGATCCCCATGGTTGTTCCTTTCTCAGCTACATTTAGAACTGTTTTGTAACGGTCCTTCTTGGTTGGCTACCCAGCAGCTTTCTTCTTTCTCCTTTCTAACAAAATTCCCATTCCGTTCTCCTGTCTACCCTCCTTCACACAGCCATACACCTTAGAGAAGCCTGAGTCAAACCCAGCCCGAGGGAATGATCTTGATTATCCTGTCAGTCACACTGCTCCCATTCCTTTCACCAATGACTGGTTTTGGAATGAGTATATGAGGCAGTCTTTACTAATGAGATGTGAGGGGATCTCAGCAGGGCAGAAGGGATGCTCCTGGGAGAGGGACATTCATCTTAAGAGTAGAAAGTGAAATTTCAGGTTGTATCATAAAAGAGCTATTAAAGAAAATGCATTCCATGAGTATTAACTGAATCTAACTAAGAAACCTTTTTATAAATATACTTATAAACAATAATTTCCTATCTTCATTAGAGAAAAAATTGTCGTCAATTTTTTTTATTTTTTCAGGAGACTTTTATAAACATAATGGTAAAAGCCTGGTCTCCACCTGAATTCAAGTTTTGAATCCTTTACTAATACTCTGCAATTTGGGGGTAAATTACTAACTCTCTCATTTTCAGTAGCTTTTTAATTGTGAAAAGTAGTACTTAACTATTGGAGTGAATGTGAGGATTGATAAAATAATGCATATGAAATATAGCTCAGGGATACACAGTGTATTCAGTACTCAATATTTCTTACTAAAATTACTAATTCAGGTTTTCTACAGATGTTCTCTTCCTGCTTTCATATCATTAATAGTAAAAAGAAAAGTATTTGAAGCTGTTGGATTGGAAAATTATAACCTTGGTTGCCACTATAGAAGCAGTAGATAAGTTTATGCTTATAATAAATTGCTCTAAAACTTTTTTCTATGTGCTTTGAGTCATTTCTTGTAAACATGTTTTATCTTCTCTGTAGAACAGTAGGCTCCGTAGAACAGAGCTAGTATTACATTCAATTTACTAATTCCCGTAATATTCCCATAATATTTCCACAGGGCCAGCTTCAGAGTAGACCTTGAGGAAGGTTTATAGACCAAATGCAGGACCACTGCCTCCACTTCCTATTCTGAAACACACTCTGAAGCCAAGGGCCAACAATCTCTTATGACTATGGGAAAGTAGGCTAATTAAACGTGAAATACATTTAAACCAGTCCAGTTGACTATTCATCATGTCATGATAATATTTGATGTTTGTCAGTATTTGGACATTGGTGTTAGATCTCGTAACAAGATCAGAGAAAGTGTGACCATGACCCAGGAATGGGTCTTCTGCATCCTAATTTCCTCTCTAAGACCAATACTCAAAGTGTAACTTTTTGTGCCATACTTCAACCTTATAAAAGTATCTTTTTTTTTTTAAGAGAGGGAGTAAAATGGTTTTTCATCTATATAACAAGTATATTCATCACTTGCCTTAAGATTGCCCCAAGACAAGGCTAGCGAAGGAAGCCAGTGCATTAAAAATACAAGGGAGAGATCAGTCATGTCTTAAATATATCTACATAAATGTATTTTAACAAATTCCCAACATTCAAAAACTAGGGTTTTCACAGTAAGTCTTAGATCTCTTTTGACAAATCAGATCAAACAAGTCTAGGTCCATATTCTTGCTGGCCAGCCATCAGCACTAGGCAAGGAGCAGGCTCTCACCCTGGCTCCGTGTACTCAAGGTCATCACTCGCCCCACTCGGCTTCTTATCCATTTCTACTCCATTCCAGTTCCCTTTAGGCACCTGATTTAAAGAATGGTCATTTATTTCTTTAGTCAATATCTCAGAGTGCTTTTACTGATCTTAATTGCCTTAGAACTACATTTCTGTGGTCTCTTCCTTGGCGTCTACGGGCATTCATTCCATTTCTCTAATTTTCTTAAGGCTATGTCCATGTTCATGTTGTTAAGGCACACTATTTACCTTCTGCATTTGATCTTACTAGATAAGAAACTTTCTAAAACCTCTTTCTTTTTTTTAGTACCACTCTAACCCCCCACTTCTATTCTTCCCTCTTCCATGTCTTGTAAGCATAATCTGCTAGTGATAACATGTCTGTCTGCATAGAAAGACCTAGGAGATATGAAAGCCAGTGCCTATATTTAGCCTTCACTCCAGTGAAATCAGTGAGAAGAGGAGAAAGTCATCAAACAATCAAGGCACAGCTGACTGAAGCTGTTTAATTGCCTGGGAGACAGAAGAGACAAGGTTAACAAGACTCCTGTACATGACAAATGTCTGCAAAAAGGGTAAGGGTCATGCCAAGGATGGGCTGCCTTGAAGAAAGAGAGCCAAGGTTCTAGTAAACAGATATTTAATATTCTCCCTTAATCCTCCCTTAATCTTGGGGAAGATCCTCTGAGCAAAGGGTGACTTAAGGACACAGACATAGAGATTTTGTCTTCTAGTCTTCAAATTAGTTACCTTGGACAACCAATTGTCTAGGACACCTCAACCACAAGGTGAATATAATGAGTATTGCCTACCATATTGCTCCTGGGTGCATTCTCACAGGAAGAATCACTGCAACGCAGAGAGAAATATCATGGTTTAAGCAGGACATCTTATAAATTTATTTCACAGGAGTAATTGTGCCATGTGAATTTATCACTAACCTGTGACTGGATTCCTGAACTGGGACATAGCTAAGCTTTCTCATGTCATTGCCCCTTGGTACTGCCCTTTTCTCTGCCTGGCTAACTCCTTCCTCATTACTCTGTCTAAAACACACTGCATTCTCTATTCCTTTTGCCATGCTCTATTTTCATCACAGCACATAGCACATATCATTTTATTTATATATTTGGGAATTGCCTTTCTCTACCCACCATAATATAAGCTCTGGGAGAGCAGTCTTTGATGTTTTGTTCATTACTCAGGACACTCAGTAAAATATGCTCATTTTTTTTTTTTTTTACATAATAAGATGCATATTATAAACACTGTTTGGTACATTCCTTTCTTCATTTAAAATACAGTGTATCTTGGAGAATGTTCCAAATCAGCAAATACAGTTTTTCTGGGTTGTTTTTAACAACCATATAGTTTTCCATTAGATGAATGCAGCATCCTGTATTTCACCAGTTCCTATAATAAGCCTTTAAGCTGGCTTCATTATTTTTGCTATTAGAAACAATGCTGCAAAGGGCATCCTTGTCCATTTGTCTTGGGTGACATTTGTGCCAGTATCTATATGACAATGTCCAGAAGAGAATCGCTGGGTCAAAGAGTATATGCAGTTTTTAAATTTTTTGGTAGCTCTTACCAAATTATTTTGTAAAGAAGATGAACCTATTTATATTGCCACAGTAGTATGTGAGAGATCCACTTTCCCCACAACATGGCTGACAAAACCTTCATCGAACTTTTTTATCTTTACTACTGTGATGGATGAAAAAATAGTGCAGTATATCATTGTTTTTCAATTACTGTTTCTTTAATTATGAATGAGACTGAGCAATTTCTCATATGATTAAAAAAATATTTTTTCTTCTGCCAACTGCCTGTATTTCACATTTGATATTTTTTGGATGGGTTTTGGTCTTTTACTTATTTGTAAAAGTTCTTGGTATACCAAAAGAGTTATTAGCTCTTTGTCTCTCATATGTTCCAAAGTGTTACTTGTTTTTGTGTAAATAATTTAATTGTTATTTACTCATACTTATCAGTCTTTTCTAGTATGGCTTCTGGATTTTATCTTTTGCTTAGAACAGGTTTCTCTACTCCTATTTTATTATTTTAAAAATCCTATAAGTTCTTCTAGTTATTTTTTTATTTTATTTTAGTTTTGAGAGATAGAGAGAGAGAGAGAACATGTACAAGCCAGGGCAGGGGGAGGGGGGGCAGAGGCAGAGGGAGAGAGAGACTCTTAAGCAGGCTCCACACCCAGGATAGAGCCCCACATGGAGCTGGATCTCATGACCCTCAGATCATGACCTGAGCTGAAACCAAGAGTAGGAAGCTTAACCAACTGAGCCTCCCAGGCGCCCCCTCTAGTTATTTTTTTAATATCATTCCCTACATCTCATATTTGGTCATCTTAACTTTATTTAAGGAAAAGAAATGAAGTAGAGATTGACTCTTATTCTGAGTGGACCAATCAGTTGTCCCCAAATCATTTGTTGAATAATCCTTCTTTTCCACTGAATTTCCATGTCTATTCTAGTATATTTCTGGACTCTGTCTCCTGTTAAGTGAAACTAGACAATTCTTAAAGCAAAATGCTCCTATCTAACTCACTTTATAGATTTAGTAGGAAATATGCGATTTAGGTAATAGTGTTTTTATTGAGATTATAGAATTAGATCAATATGAGTCCCATGGATATAATATTAACACCACTTATTTGTATAGTTTTCCATTTGCCAAAGCTTTCCCACAGGTATTCACTGTTTTGATGTGTATAACTGTATATGCATTTAATAGATTCTGACATCAAGCTTTTTGATTCCAAGTCTAGTGTTCATTCCACCACACCATAGGTAATAGCAACTCAGTAATTTAATAATAAAAAATTATTGTCACATATTATATATGTGTTTATTATAAGCTATGTAGTCCTCATTTTTATAGACATAAGCACCTCTTAAAATTCTTAAAAGAACAAGGTAGGATATATATAGATACAGAAATTAGGTAAATTTAAACATAGATGTGCATTCACACCCTTTTATAGTTGATAGATCTATCCAGAGGAGTTTCAGGAAACATAACAGACAAACACATTCAACAAAGTCACTTTGCCCTGACCACTGAAATACAACCACCCTGGCACATTCAATGATAAGAACCTAGCAGAGTAAAAACAAAACAAACAAACAAAAAAACAACCCAAACACTGGAGAATACATATAAATACAATATAAACACATAAATGTACATTTATGTATGGGGGGTGTGGGGAGAGTGGGTGTAATTTTCTAAATCTAGGCTACCAGAGGAAACAGGCAAAAACTCACTAATTGAAGCAAAGCTTGACCAAGACATTTATCTCTAGGCATGCCTGGGTGGCTCAGTTGGTTCAGTGTCTGCCTTCGGCTCAGGTCATGATCCCAGGGTCCTGGGATCGAGTCCCGAATTGTGCTCCTTGCTTAGCAGGGAGTCTGCTTCTCCCTCTCCCTCAGGCTGCTGCTCCCCCCAGTGTGTGCTCTCTCTCTCTCTGACAAATAAAATTAAAAAAAAAAAAAGACATTTATCTTTACTTCCTCTTGGTCTTTTTTTTTTCTTTTTTAAAGATTTTATATATTTATTTGAGAGAGAGAGAACAAGCAGGGGCAGGGGGAGAAGCAGACTCTCCCCATCAGGAGAGCCTGATGCGGGGCTTGATCCCAGGACCCTGAGATCATGACCTGAGCCGAAGGCAGACGCTTAACTGACTGAGCCACCCAGGTGCCCATCTACTTCCTCTTGTTCTGATTCCCAATCAGAGGGAGTACCAGCCTTGTGTTTTCTGGTAAAGTATAGACCTATGCAACAATGAGCATGTTTTCTCAGACTAGAGCAACTCACCCCCAACAATGAGTGTGAGTCCTCACTGGTTTCTCTAGGTGAGTGGTGAAATAATCACCTACTGTAGTATAGTCACTGATTCTTCTCAAGATAACTGTGTATCTTGAGAAGTTGGGTCAGTCAAAGGGCAATATCCCATTTTAAATATGTGTCTACTGATGTCTGTCAATGAATAAAGTCAACAAAACTGTTTAAACTGCAGTAGGAAAGAAAAGATTGGTTGTGTGACTATTGGAAGACAGCCTTGGTGGGTCTTTATGCTCTCAAAGGCTCTAAAGCTCAATTAGTGATCACTCATCAACCACAAAGTACTTATGCATAATAATGTGAGGAAAGAGAGAACAAAGACTATATTTTTAATATTAATCGTATTCAACCTTAAGTTAGCTTTTTAAGTCCTTTGCAAACAGAATTTACAAGCATGCAGACATAGGTATCTTAGAATATCAGAGACATTCCCCTCCAGTTTGCAAGCACAGAGAAAAATTAGAGGAAACCTACACGGGTAAACATATAAAGCTAGGGGGGGGATTCTTTTCAAACTTCATTTTTTTAAAGCAGAAACAATTTAGGAATAACTTTTAATTTATCTACTAGGAAAAACAAACTAAAAGCTTGAATTCTGACATAAACCCTTAGATGGTCTTGTTCTTATCCCTCTTCCCACCACCCACAAGATTAAGGACTGTGGACTTCCTGCTGGAGGAAATAATTGCTCAATCACTTTGGAATCCACTGGAACCCTTCGCTGTATTAGTTTGGACAGACATATACAGTTATGAAATCTTCCTTTTTTACTGAGAGATCGCACTAGAAGTCAGTCCCTGAGACCTTCTGCCTGATACGCTCTTATATCCAAGTGACATATTCTCGGAACTGGGAATAGATTTCATCTCAGAAAACTAGTTGTTGCTCCCATTGATGCCTTCCCATGTTTACATTAAACCCACAACATCCTATTTCAGGACTTCACATGAATATTTTCATGATAGCTTTGGCACAGTTGACAAGCAGTACTTAAAATAATTTAGGTCACAGCTTTTAGAAGGAGTCAAAAAGAAAGGGAAAGTGTACCAATTAGATAATCAGAATTTGAGATCTCAGAGATCCTTAAAACCCTGTTCTCTGAAGTAAAGCGAGGAAGCAAGAGAGTTTAAAATGCAGCTCTAAGTGGCAGTGTCTAGACTGCGCCACGTTCCCCCAAGTTACTAGCTCCGTCATTTCATAAATGTGTGCTGAGCTCCCACTGTGGGCCAAACCCGTGCTAAGGGTCCTGATGCACAGGGACCTGAGTTACACCCGCAGCCCCTTAATGTTTGAGCTCATTGGAATTACATCAGTCCTGTCAAATGGCAATCATTCGCCATTCTAGACACAGGACAGTCTGGACGTGATTATCCTGTAATTGACTAAAAATAGTCTTTAAACCTACTTGAACGTATTTTAAAAGTCAATATATGGAGTACAGAATAAACTCGTGTCATTTTTCTGCCGAAAAAGTTTGCTTGGAGTAAATCTTTACTTCCTCCCTGTTGCAAGGCAAACAGTCCTCCTACCGCTCCCAAGAAGCAAGAAAAATTGTTTTCACATTATTAATAAGAGTGCTTAGCACCTTCTGGACAGAAGTCGGGTAGCCTCCAGCAGCAGCCCGCAGCCTAAGCACCGAGGGCGCGACCGCGGAGCTTCCCGCCGTGAGCCCCGCCCAGCCTTTCCCCGCCCCGCCCCGCCCCCGCCGAAAGCGCAAGGCCCCGCCCCCATTGGCCTCTGGGCGGGGACCCGAGGCGCCGCGCCAGCGTTCGGGCTGGGCGGACGGCCGGTTCGGCAGAGCGGTCGTCTCAGAGCCCAAGTCACACCCGTCTCTGGCCGGGAACTAAAGCCCCAGCCCACGTGGCGGCGGCTGGAGCACTCCGGCGTAGCGAGGAGCGCCCGGCGCGGCTCCTACCCCGCGCCTGCTGAGCGAGTGGGGCTCGGCCCGAGGCCCCAGCCACTTTAAAGGGCTCGTTTCTCCCCTACCCTTCCATCCTGGGACGCCGCTTGAGTCGCGTTTGTTGTCACTTATTTAAAATATATCTTAAAACAAGACGCGAAATTCGGCCTCAAACTTCGAAACGTACCCTACCTGTCCTCTCCTGGCTGTTTGCGTCCGTCAGCCCCATCTCCGCTCTCTTCTTCTTCCCGCTTCCTACCCTTCCCTTGCCTTCTCTTCTTTTTCCTCCCGTCGCACTCCTTCCCCCAAATTTCCACGTTCGATGTGTGTCTTGAAATTGATTAAGTTTAAACTTTGGATTAGGGGCCTTTCTTTTGCCATATCCTGGGGCGGGGCCCTAGTATTGGGTTCAAGTAGTCAAGGGCCTTAGTAAAGTTTCCAAAAGTAAAGCATTCTGTATTATATTTCTTAAAGTGATGCGTAAGATTGAACATCAAGCCCTCCAAAACCTGGATTCGCCCCTGGCAAGCTTCAGACTTGGCCCAGGGCGCTGCGCACATCCCCGAGGACCCGCGAGCTGGCGCTTCTGCACTTCGCAAAGACAAGGTCTCCTTTCAGGGCCCTCCAAATCCCTAGATTTACGTCGCAGAGTCTGAAATAGAAAACTAACGACTAAAGGTTCTTCATCCTTGAATATATGGTTGTAAAAGTGGCTCGCTTGGGGTTTTTTGAGGGGGGAGGTGGGGGGCTCGGTTTCCTCCACCTGTGCTGCACTTCTCCATCAGGGGGCGCCCACACCCGCCACAAAACACCCTATTCCTAGACATCTGGGTTCTGCAAGCCCTAAGCACGCCTACTGGG
Organism: Mirounga leonina; assembly: GCF_011800145.1. Classification (NCBI taxonomy): domain Eukaryota; kingdom Metazoa; phylum Chordata; class Mammalia; order Carnivora; family Phocidae; genus Mirounga; species Mirounga leonina. The sequence goes on along the minus strand of NW_023270426.1, from coordinate 53,687,771 downwards.
GGCAGATCCGAGGGAGCTCACTGCCTCTCTCGCTCCTCCCTCCTAGCCTGCCTCCGCGGACCCGGGAGGCAGGGATTTCACACTAGCCATTCATTTGTCAGCCGTGGGGGAGGGGACGCAGGAGCGAGAGAGACTGAACAGAGGCTGGGAGAGGGGAAGGGAGGCAGAGAAGATGGAGACAGAAGAGGGAGACACAAAGATGAGAAACGGGACACAGCGAAACTGTCTTTCAGTCTGTGGGTGTGCGCACGGTGCGACAGCTCTCCAGGCGTTGCGTAGATTTCTTCCCCCTCCCGCAGCATCTCCCGGGGACAAGCAGGACTTGCTGGGGCGCAGCTGGATCGGAGAGCAAATAGTTTAAGCTATGACACCGTATTTCTAACCCGCTCTCCGCTGCCTAACACACAGACCGCTCCACGCCCAGTGACACAGACAGCAAGCCGGGACAGCCCTGTGGCCCCCATATCCGCACGCACTGGGGATGTCGCCCCGTGGCGCCCACACCTCTGTAGGGTGGTGGGACGCTCCAGCCTAGGGCGTCCACCGGGGCTCCCGGCACTCGCTCTCCCTGGCCGCTGGATTAGCCAGTAAAGTTGCTCAACTAGGGCGAAGAGCTGGGAGGGTGTGGGGAGATGGAAGGAAAAGAAGGACCGCTTTAGTCGGGGCGAGAAGGCTGGTCCTAGAGGCCCCAGATTCGGGTCCCCGCACCACCTTTGTCTAGAGAGCGCTCTGAGCCCTGGTTTGCTCGTTAAGACCAGAGTGGAAGCCTCCACTTCGCTCTTCTGGGTGAGAGAAAATTCTTGCACATCGCTGATGGTTCAAGGCAAGCTTTTCCCGCCCAGGCGCTTCCCAGACCGCCGCGGCACTCCAACAACCCCACCCCCATCCCCTGCTCCCTCCCGGCCAGCCCCTGTGCTCCGCGCGCAGGACAAAAGAACCGAGGGGCACCAGGGAGGGCCTTGACAGCCCCCAAGTCTCCAAAGAGACGCAGCCCAGGCACCCCGCACATCCCCCGGCCGGACCTCTTTCCAGACTGCTTGCGGGCGGGGGGGGGGGGTCACGTCTGCCCAGGTCCCGGGTTGCTGCGGCGCGGGATCGTCCTGTCAGGAGCTGCCCTGGAGCAGCATTCCAGGAACGCCGGGCACTGACCACACACCAGGGGCCCGGAAGCCAGGTGGCCCGCACCAAGGCGGCTTCGGGGACTTGCAAGTGGACAAGTCTCGGGAGTCCCCATTCAAACTTTTGCCTCGAGCAGGTTAACAAAAAAAGCTCAAGGTGCCAGCGGTCCCTCCAGCTCTCCAGCTCAAGACCCCAATACTTTTCTAAGGATTCTCTACAATTCTCTTCCCTCCCTTCCCCCAATTCCGTTAGTCCTTCTACCCCCACCCCATTCCGGGCTTCTTTTGTCTGGATCTTTTCAGCACCACGGTCCCTCGGTATTCCTCTCTCCAAACGTCCTTCTGAAAGTTACCTGCATTTTTAAAGTGCATATATTTTCTTAACTTCGCCTTACAGCTAGTTCTCTTTGCCTTAATTAAAACCTTCTACCAATTAAAATGTACTTCGTTTTTCTAAGCTCGCTCGTTTTTGTTGTTTTTTTTTTTTTCTTTCTTTCTTTCTTTCTTTTTTTTTTTTTTTTGTTAAAGGGGGAACAAAAGAAACGTGATTACCTTGAAAGGCGGCTTATTGCAGTTTGGGGGATAAAAATCACCGCAGCGCTGCGCGAATGGGCTCGGTGTTGCCGGGGCGGGTCACATAGGAAGCTCGGTGGCCTGGGGAAGGGTGCGGAGGGTGCGGGACGGTGCTGAAGGATGCAGGAGGATGCGGGGCTGGCCGCAGATCCCCGTCCCAGCGCCTGTCCACAGCACCTAATGTTCGCGGCTGTTGCTCCCGCCCGCCTGGAGTTCTTCCCCAGAAAGGCTCGGGGCAGCTCGCCTGCAAGTTCAAATGCGGGTTGTGACACCCATCATCATTATATCACTGTACCGTCAGCACCGAGGAGGAGACTCAGCGAGGAGGAGGAGGAGGAAGAGGAGGAGGGTTCATTCACAGGCTCCTGAAGCGCTCGGCAGCTTCAGCCACTCCTAAGAGCCCAGGCTTGGAAAGCAGGCAGAGGGGCGGAAAGGCAGCTCCCCGCGCCTGCGGTAGGGACCGCCTGCCTCCCTCCCCAGGCACTCCCACCTCTCGGCGTTTCTTCCTGACAAGAAGTACCAATCGGCTTGGGGACAGCAGCGCTCCCCATTCAGCGACTCACTAAGTAACATCGCGCTGTGCGCACGGAAACCACTGCCCTCCTACCCCTCCCCACCCCCACTTCCCCGCCCCCTGTGCTGCCAGTTCTGGGTTAGGGGAAAGGAGCCCCCAGGCTCTGGTGGGGCAGGCCAGCACTAGACAATTGCGCACCCTCAGTTCTTCTTGGGAGCGAATGAAACTCTGCAAAATCAGCAGAGAACTTGGTTACAGCGTGTTTACGAGGCCACAGAACCTGCCTGTCCCATCTGAGGGAAGTGTCAGGCTTGCGCCTCCAGCCAACCCGAAAGAGACACTGAGAAAACCAGATCCTTCTAAGACCTAGAGGGAAAGTGTAAGAACTGCCGTACCCGGGAACTGCCCCAAGGGGAGCCCGACGTCATAGCGCAATTTACAAAGACCCTGGTAATAAAGGCTTGGACAGGAAATTCCCCCAAGCAAATCCCCTGTCGGATTTCAACAGATTCTCTAACTCTGCCGCAAACGTACAGAAGTCTAGATTTTGCTTTCTTCCTTCTTCTTTTCCCTCAGTTTTTCAAAGTGTCCCTCATGGTAGAATATTTAATAATTTTTCTGAGTAACAGAGACTCCTTGGATGTACCAATCCCCTTCCTTGTGGTCAGGAAATGGGACCATAATCTTTCTTGAGTTTTTGTGATTTTTGTTTTCAGCCAGGCTGACCAACTATGTAAACAACATCAACACAAGGAAGAGTCCCCTGCATTGTGTTACAAAAGGTTTCCTATAGGACCTTAGAGAGCAAAGGGTCAACCAGTTGACACAAAGGATTTCTCCCTCTTAGAAAAGAGGGACTTTGTATTTTCCTTTTCTTTGAAGTCAAGTATGAGTTTATACAATGGGAACAAAATAAGTCCAAGGTGCACATCAGTTTCAACATGGATACTGGAGTGGACAGCAAATTTTTCTTTCTACACAAACATGGAAGTATCCTCATGATTATTCTCTCTGAAGTCTCTACTTAGAAAATTATATCAAATACAACAGTGATGATTAAAGAAAAAAGTCCAGTTTCACTCTGAATTTCTTTGAGTGGGTTGGCTTTAGACTCATACTTTAAAACTTGTAGAAGCCTAGACTTCTGTGCACGCACATTTATAATGTTTCTTTTCTAAGTTTCTTTTGCAAGTTGTATGCATTCTGCATGATGCTAGATTTTAAGTTATAGACAGGTAGAAGTTTTGCTGGGAGAATTTCAGCCCTCAAAATGTGTGCTTTCCATTTCTCATTATTTATTTATTTATCAGCTCACTACAGTGAATAACATAACTATTAACTACAGGATTTAGGAATCAATTTTTTTGTTTGTTTTACAATTATTTTTTTATTCTTACTATAGTTTTTATACCACCGTTCTTAACATTGAAGTTCTATTTCATTAAGTATTTAGAATAACAGAGTCACAGAACAGAATCAGATTTCAACCTTTACATTTAGCAGATAAGCAAACTAAAGCTCAGAAAGTGATTTTTCCTAAAGTCAGACAATTAACAGCAGAGCTATTACCAGAACACAACTCTTGACTCCAGGTCCAGTGGTCTTTCCAGCACTCCTCCTAGCAACTTTTTTTAAAGATTTTATTTATTTGACAGAGAAAGACACAGAGAGAGAGGGAACACAAGCAGGGGAAGTGGGAGAGGGAGAAGCAGGCTTCCGGCCAAGCAGGGAGCCCAAAGCGGGCTAGATCCCAGGCTCCTGGGATCATGACCTGAGCTTAAGGCACACGCTTTAATGACTGAGCCACCCAGGTGCCCCTCCTAGCAACTTTATAAACAAGATCACTTCACTCAAAAAGGGAGAAAACTCCTTATCGAAATTTATACTCCAGGTATTAGGACAGACCTTTCTCTGAGACACCTCAAAGTATATATTATTGTTCTCATTCTTAAATTTGAGTAAACCTAGTTGAGTTCCAAAGAGTTTAAATGTCTTGCCTGTGGCTACTTTCTAAGTGGTACATCTGCCAATCTGAAAAGCTTATTATCTTTCCATTACCCTGCTCTCCCTTCATAATACAGTTAAGTAAAACATTTCTGCAAAGGAGACCTAAGGCGGAAGAAAGCAACTAATAGCAGATTAATAACCATTTTTAAGGAAATGTTAATATTTAACAGTCCCTGTAAATAATGCCAACTTTACATGATGAAACATGATGAAAAATAAGGGTCAGAGACTACGTACATCCTGAGATATTTTCCTTTATCTTCCCAAATGTGTTTCTCTAGCCCTCTAATGTTTATAGTCCCTTATAATGTCCACGGACATTACAACTCTTGACAGAGCAGTTCTATAGGGCAAAGGCACTTTCTCAGGCAGACTTCACTAGTCAGAACATGGACAATTCTGAACAGCTTTATACCGCATGCCTTTTCTTTACCTCGGCTTGTAACATTATTTAGAAAATTAAACACTCCTGCAGGCTGCCAAATAACTAAAATGAAACGACACCCCCAAATATCAGCTTGCTTTCTCTAATTTCCCTACAATAGGGAATAAAAAGGAAAGTATACAAGGTACATTCAGAATAGACTCTATAGATGTATTATTTCCATTTAACTGTCCTTGAGGACTTCTCCCTCTCTCTCTCTTTCTCCCTCTCCCTCCCTGCCTCTCTCTCCCTGTGTCTCTCTTTCTCTCTTCATGAAGACAAAATGAATGACAAAGCAGTTATTTCTGATTCTCCCACGTTTTAAAAATTATCACAAGGTTTTGAATGGGAAAGTATATTTTTGTAACCTTTATAACTAAAACTACTTTGCCCATTACACTCAAGTCTGAATCAAACAGTAACTAAAATCTCATTCTATGTATCCCCCTTTAAATCATGTCCTTATACTGGGGATATTCTGTATGTAAACTCCATAGTCCCAGGTATCGATAAAGCAAGATCTTCATTCCTAGTGCGGGTGTCTACAAGAAACCAGAAGCCAGAAGCTGCGTGTCTTGCTTCGTTGCCTTGATCTTGTCTTCAGGAACTTGGCAGGAGTCAGGGGCAGTCAGCCAATGACTGGACAAGAAAGGTGTAGCTGGCAGGTGGGTGTCCAGGGAATTTCATTATCTTCATCTGAACCTCCTTCTGAGCTTTAGGATCACATTTCACGTCTTCTTTTTTAGTGATCAGGTGAAGTGTTCTTAGACATGGTATCATCTTTTGCTGCACTAGGGATGACAAGGTTCCAGTCCCACCCACATGCAGAAAATAGGTTCACATTTCAAGTCCCTGATCTGGCCGATCCTAGGCACAATGAAGCAAATATCCTCTGTGGATGGTGAAAAAAAATGTGTGGTTAAAAAATGTACCTTTAATGAATTCCACAGTGCCTAGAAAAAGGAATCCAACCTCTAAAATTGCTTCATTATTATTTTTTTTAATAGGTTAGGGACTGATATTTTATCCAACACTTTAAGTCCTCTTTGGTTTTCTAGGAAATGCAGAAGTAATATGAGGTCTTTTGCCTTCCTTAAAAAAGAAAAGAAACTCTACAAAAGGCAAAGTGATGGTGGCAATCTTATTACTCTTTAGCCTGAAGTATATAAATTACTCAGAAAAATTAAACACAGACAAATACCTTCAGAAAGCCATGAAAAATTTGATTTTTCCCAGAGCAAGACTTTGCTCCCCAACCCCCAAATCAAAATGTTACAGTAAAATGTTTCTTTCAGTAAAAGTTTTTTTTCCTTCTTTGCTGTAAATGTCCTGTTCATGGTTGGGCAGATTATTCCAGAACTTAACTGGAAGACCATCTACATCACGACGGAACTATGCAAGCAAAAGCCAAGTTCCAACATGGAGTGATGGGAAAGGCTGGGCTGCCCAGAGGATGACTTCATTAGGGAGCAGAGAAGTTCTCTGAGCCGGTCCACACGGCAGCCAAATGGCTCAGCGCATCTGCGCTCGCCCCCAGGAAAGCTGTTCGGAGCACAGTATCCAAAATGCCATCACGTTTATAAAGAAAAAGATTAAGACGTAAATGAAGCAGTCCAACTAAATTGAATCAGAGATAGTATCGACCTTACTCCCCTCCTTAGTCACTTTCTCAAACTCTTTTCTTCCCCTCCTACAGCCTGAGAAATATAGGTCACTTCTTATAAAGCATTTGTCTCACTGAACCAAGATGAACTGAAGGATTTGGTTTCCGAACACAAGGAAGCGGTAGAGATCTTTTTTTTTTTAAGATTTTATTTATTTGAGAGAGAGAGTGAGAGAGAGAGAGAGCACATGAGAGGGGGGAGGGTCAGAGGGAGAAGCAGGCTCCCTACTGAGCATGGAGCCTGATACAGGGCTCATCTCGCAACCCTGAGATTACAACCTGAACTGAAACCAAGAATCAGATGCTTAACTGACTATGCCACCCAGGTGCCCCTGGATTATTCTTTTTAAAACAAAGCTTCATATTACTCTACCACCCAACTAATAATAATAACAATAATCTAACATTATTATTTTCTTACATGCTAAGCAATGTCCTTAATGTTTTACACTGACTTTTTCATTTAGATCATCTTTTTAAAAAATACTGAGATCTTTATTGATATTCATACTTTAAAATCTTTTTTTTAAAGATTTTATTTATTTATTTGAGAGAGAGAATGAGAGAGAGAGAGAGAGCACATGAGAGGGGGGAGGGTCAGAGGGAGAAGCAGACTCCCCGCCGAGCAGGGAGCCCGATGCGGGACTCGATCCCGGGACTCCAGGATGATGACCTGAGCCAAAGGCAGTCGCTCAACCAACTGAGCCACCCAGGCGCCCAAGAGATCTTATAATCTATGCTGTAGGGCTGAGAACAACGCAGAGGTTTTCTTAAGAGGCAAAACTTCTGCAGTTGCTGTTTATTTTCAGTGAGTACCAGCTTCCATTTATTTAATCGGAGTACAACGGGACCCAGAGACAAGAAATTTGATGAAAGCTCTATGGATGGTGCAAAAAGCCACCACAGCATCATTAGTGTCTCTGGTGAGCAAAGGTGGAAAGCAAGACAGGAAACAAAGGAAGTTCGACGTAGTGAGAAGAACGTTTGATGAACTCCAGTATAGGTATCAGAACAAGACACAGAAGTAACAGGCAGTCATTCCATTTTAGTTTTTTCAGCAAAAAGAATTGCAGGACAAGTTGAATGCCAGGGACTTTAGGCTTTTGTCAAAAAATATGAATGATCCCATTTTAACCCTGCAATTCAAAGGACATTAAATATTGCTATAGCTCATCAAGAAAAAAGAAGAGAAGAATATCTATAAGATGCAGCAAATACTTATCACAAACAGACTGCTCTCAATTTCATTTCTATTTTCTTTGTTCAATCCAACAAGCATTTACCGAGCACTGTTAATGTGTACTGTTTTAGACCTTAGGCATTCAGGCATTATTCAAAAGGTAAGGATTGCTTCTCAGCCTAAAGAAGTTTCTAATCTCTATAGAAAAAATTAATTTATTGGAGTAGCCAAGGTTATTATTTATCTATGTAATGACTAATGAATTTAAAGGGAAAAAAGTATGTGTGTGTGTGTGTGTGTGTGTGTGTGTGTGTCCATTGGCTGGTCTAATCAGCCATCTTTTAAAAACATGTCACTGATTACAAATGGATCAGGAGAGAATGATAGCTCAACAAATCTCCTTTACTGGAAAATCACTTGCATGCACATATTCTACTGACATTGAGTCCAGGCATTAATCTTGTTGTATATGAAGAGATTGTGTTTCTTATTTTTCCACAATAAAAATAGCTCGGTAGATGTCATGTACTCAGGGTTCATTTTAAGTTTTTGAAGGTCTTCTAGAGTTGATAAATCAAACCAAAGTTGAATGGTGGAAGGAAAGCATTAAATGTCATCCTAACAAGAAAGGAAGGTCAGGGAAATTGATCACACCAAGGACATTAGGGTCTCTGGCTGCTGGACATGAGTATCAAATGTAGGCATTAGAAAACAAGAGAAAAGAATAGGCACTAAAAATTCTTCTTCTTAGTCATCACAAAGCTGAAATAATTTGATTTTAAATATTGTATTGAATTTATAGGCTTCCCTCAAAAATGCAGTTGAGAATGTGTAATCGCCCTTCCTATCCCCATTTCTGCAACTCTTTGGGGGAACTTTTGTCTATTTCTCTCTGGTGGTAGTTACCTATGACTGCCTCCTCTCCCCATATCATTTCACACAATATCTCTCTCCAGCTTTATTGAGATATAAATCACATAGAGCATTATGTAAGTTGAAGGTGTACAATGTGATGACTTGATATATGTGCATACTGTGAAATGGTTACCCCAGTAAGGTTGGTTAACACATCTTTTACCTGCATAATTATCATTTTGTTGCTGTTGTTCTGGTGAGAACATTAAAGCTCTACTCCCATAGAGACTTTCAAGTATACAATACAGTATTGTTAACTGTAGTCACCGCTCTGTATATTAGATTCCCAGAACTTACTCGTCTTATAACTGAAAGTTTGTAGCCTTTGACCAACATCTCCCCATTTCCCCCATCCTTTAGGCTCAGGCAACCACCATTTTACTCTCAACATGATAAAAGGCTGGCCATATATGACAAGCCCACAGCTAACATCACACTCCATGGTGAAAGGTGGAAAGCTTTTTCTCTAAGGTCAGGTGTCCACTTTTACCACTCTTATTCAACACAGTACTGGATGTCCTATCCAGAGCAATTAGTCAAGAAAGAGAAATAAAAGGCATGCAAATCAGAAAGAGAGAAGAAAAACTGTCCCTGTTTGTTGATGACATGACCTTGTATATAGAAAATCCTAAATACTTCATTACGAAACTGTTAGACCTAATAAAGGAATTCAGTAAAGTTTCAGTAAAAATCAACATACAACAATCAGTTGCATTTCTATCTAATAACAGTCACCTGCGAAAGAAATAAAGAAAACAATCCACATACAGTAGCATCAAAAACAATAAAATACTTAGGTATAAATTTAACCAAGGAAGTGAAAGAACTAGGCACTGAAAACTGTAAGACACTGAGGAAAAAAAGTTGAAGATGCCATAAATAAATGGAAATATATCCGGAAAAGTTAATATTGTGAAAATGTCCCTACTACCCAAAGCTATCTATAGATTCTATGCAATCCCTACCAAAATTCCAATGGCGTTTTCCACAGAAATTTAAAAGGAAAAACAAAAAAGCACCTATCTATCTTAGTTTGGGTTCCCACAGAGGCAAGCCCTGAGGCCAGGATTCAAATGCAAGCAGTTCATTTAGGAGGCAAGACCAAGCAACATCTATAAAGAAGGCATGAGACAGGGAAGGAAAGGAGGCTAGTGGGGGACGCACTTCAAGCAGGCTGTCACTATAGGCAGTTAGAGCTTAATCCCACTGGGGACTGCTGAGAAAGAGTAGAGAATGTGCACCGCAGAGCTATCCCTTCTGGGCTATTTATATACTTGTTGTTGGTGAGGGCTTTTCCAAGGGGTGTTAATCTCCTGCCACTTGGGTATATGTGCCGGCCGCCTGGGCTCTGGTGGCCAGCGAAGGCTCTCGGGCTAAAAGATCCAGGGCTTGTGATGGGAAACTGGGCCAGCCTGCATGGAAATGATAGAGGTAAGGGGATGCAGGTGGGGTACCAATCACATCTGCTATAATTCTCAATACTCTAATCACCACTTGGCTGGCTAGAAAGGCAGGACTGGCAACAATAGGTTTCCTGCCTTGGTTGGGGCAAGATGAGGCTGCAAGTTTTAAGGTATCAGGGAGGAGTGTGAATCCAGCCACGGCTCCTTCGGTGTAGGCCATGCTCCCCACGCCGGGATCACATCACAGCTACTTGGTCACACCCAGGGCTGCCTCATTAGCAGGATCCCTAGTCTAAATCTCAGTGCCTCTTCTCCCTCTGACAGATCTAGCTTGTAAATTCACCTAATGCGGACTTCCTCTTACTTTCAACATGTCATCACTGATGGAAGCTGTGCGAGAGTAGGGTCTTTATGTGTCCGGTTCACATTCTCACACAGCTCCTTAGCACAGTGCCTAGCCCGTAGGAGGTGCTCAACAGATATGTGTTAATAGACGTGGAATGGATACATCTGTTGATTATGTCCTATGTCCTAAGGACTATCATTAAAGAATAGAAATGAAAATAGGAATAAAACATACTCTCTGCCTCAAGAAACAGTGAAAACTCAAATGCTTCACAAAGGCCATGAGGACACCACAAAAGAGTGAAGTAGGCAGAGAAGTAAACAAGAGAAAATGGTAAGACGTTTGGAAGCAAGGGAGCCTTGTCAATCGGAATGTGGGACTGTTGATCCAGTGCTTCCTGCTCTTAAAACATTCAATAGGCCCTGCAAAACTGGTCTGTGGACTGATTCCCACTGGAAGGATCCTAAGATTTTGACCATAAGTTTAAACGATCCAAGGGAAGGCTGGTGGGAAACTAGTGGAGGGTAGGACTCATTTTATTCCCTTTATCTACTCTCTCCTTTTCTTCTTCTACTTATCCTCCCCCCCGCCCCATAGTAAACACCCTTATGAATCCCCAAAAGGCCAGTGTGCTGTACAGAGGCTTAGGAAGGGGAGGAGGCAATGGCAGGGAGTTTTCAAGGATGAAAGGGGAGCAATACACCAGGATTTCTGAAGCATCAAGGAAGGCTGAAACCAAAATGTAGCAGGCAAAGAAGACGCCGCCTCCCTACGCAGCTCCCTCCCTTGGGGCCACCTATCCTTGCCATGTGCAACCGGGGCCCATGACTCCACCTGAGCTCCTGTTCTAGGGGCCAAGAAAGTCCCTTTTCCCCTTGTAGTTGAGGGATCCAAATACCCAGCAACCCAAGTGGTAACAATGCATCTTCCTAAGGGGGTCTTAACCAAGAACACTGTTAATCTGCACTCTTCAATGTACATTCTTGACTTTTTATCTTTGAGGCGATGTATTGTGAGGACATAAAGCACAATTTTACACTATTCATAAATAGAGACTGGCCCAGGAAGCTATAAACAAAATAGGAAAGAATACCTCCTGTGACAGACAATTGCATTTTTGGAGAGGGAACTGGGGAAGCAGATATCAAGAGAGTGAGAAAGAAGCTGGAATCTGGATTATAATTGGGAATCACTTCCTAAAATGATCCAGCCATGCCTAATAGAGATGGCAGATCCAGATGGGAAAAGGAAGAAGCTGAGGGAGGGCAGTTTTCACCTGGGGACAGACGGATGGCTGATGCCTAGGAAACAGTGGGACTGGGGGTAGTAAAAAGCAAAGGTGATGAGCACTGGGTGTTATACTTAACTAATGAATCATTGAACACTACATCAAAAACTAATTATGTACTATACAGTGGCTAACTGAACATTAAAAAAAAAAAAAGCAAAGGTGAATGAAAAATTCGGTTGCTTGAAACCAGGCTATTTGTGAGCTTCCAAGTTAAAAAAGAACCCGAATGCTATTGTTTTTGTTCCCAATCACTGTCCAAACTGCTGTGTCAAATGCCCCCTTCCCAATGACAGTAAGGTTCCATAACTCTCTGTACACTTTTCATTAACATATGCTTATTTTTACATAGTTGAAAATACGAATATCATAGACTAATTAAGGCTCTCCTTCCACCAAAGCTTCTCTACCTGTGGCTCAAGGGATTTAAACCAGAGAAGGAGGATGTCTGTATTTTTACTCTTCCTGGGGCTGCCTGACTCTGGCATGGGGCAAGGCTGGGTTGGCTACTCTGGGACCTCTGTATGCACTCTCTTCTAGCTTCAGCATTTCTGCTACAAACAGGCAGAAGTGAGGGTGAAGGAAAGGGACAAGACCCTCTTCCTTACCGGCTGCTGTTAGAATCCTCTCTGGGATCATTAAAGCTTCTCTGGACCACAGCGACTGGCAGCTGATGCCCTCTGTGGGTCAGGTGTCCCAGTGCTGGCCACCTGGAGGACATGTGTGCACTTTCCAGGAGTCTCTAGAGGACATCTTGCTGTGCAATCTCCTGCCCTGGGAGGTGCCATTGTGCTTCTCCCCTCACCCTCCTCAACTCAATCTCAGTTGATATGCCCCACGCCCCTGCTACTGTTCCCCAAGTCTGACAGGCTACTCTCGGGACACCAGCAAGGCAGCTTTAGTACAGCTACCTCCTGCTCTATCACTTAGCTCACTAAAAGACAAAACAAACAAACAAACAAACAAAAACCCAAATCCTGGGCTTCGCCAGATCAAATAGTGGGAGTTCAGGCTCCCCGTGCCCTCTCTCCTTCCAGTTACTTCTCACCAAATACCTTTGCTCCTGTCGGGTAGGCACAAGGACGATCAACAAAGTCCCTTTCTGAGTACATATGCTGAGCTCCACTTCTTAGAAACATCCTCAATTTCTGTGACTTCTCTTGGAGTCTCCCCTTCACCTCTCCCTTGAGGAGAAGAGGGAAAATGGACAGTACTTTCCACAGAAAAAATAGTGGCATATAGCTTGGCGGAAGGCAGCGCAAGAGATATTGGTGAGGAGAAAAGCAGGTTGTTGGGTTGTCTAGAGATGCAGCAAGATGTCTCTTGCTGGTGAAAACAGATTCGTCCAGCAAGAAAGAAATTACAAAAGACTTTCCTCCAGTCTCCTCTGCCATAGCCCCCCGGCTTCCTATCTGTGCCTTTATGTAACTGTAGGTGTGCATGTGCTTCATATCCTAGACCTTTATGTCTCATTTGAATAAGAAGTCTTCCAGCATTCCAGTGGTAAGGCAATTCCATACCAAATGCCAGGGTTTCCTCTGATTCATAGCATTTTGGCAACTCCATGAAGGGAGAAGAGATCTGGCTACGGTTCAGCAATAAGGGAAGAGAAACACTGCCAAGCCTCAGAAAGTCCTAAATTAGAAGGCCAGGGGTTTGATACAGGGAAGCAACGGGAAGGAAGTAGTAATCTGAGTACAGATTCCAGCAAGGTAAATAGGTTCCCGACACGTCTGGCAGTTCCTGATCTGGTTTCAGATGGAGGAATTTAATAAGCTTTAAGGTCTTAAAACCTGAGTGACAAACAGAATACAAAACAGTGGCAGAGTGGAAAGCCTTTTAGAATTGAAGTCATAGGAGGGGAGCACAAATCTTAGTTTGGCTACTTACTAGTTTCATGAATTTGAACAAGCCAACCGACCCACCTGAGTTTCCTCACTGGCAAAACAGTGATAACAATACCTACACAACAGAGTTAACAAGATTTGACAAGAAAATAAAGCACCTGATAAATTGGCCAGGGCCACCATGTACAGCTGTGCAATCTTTGCACTACACAAGTGTCCAGCCAAGCAAATGAGCAGGGGCTGAAACAGCATCCAAGCTCTGCCAGTCAAGCCATTGACCCAGCAAACGTCTATAATCGACAGGAGCAAGGGGCAAAATTTCTTCCACCTCTGACACACCCTACCGAGACTTTTACCAAGGGACTCTATTTTCCCACAAGCTGGCACCTCTTTCTAATTTTCACAGTGCCTGCAAACTTGGGGATAGCCACTAGATGAACGAATAAATGGAAGGCAGTGTCTTATTACTGGAGCATAGCTTCGGCTAATCTTCCTCCAGAGGACAGCTCTCAGTAAATCCACAAGAACAGGTTCCAAATGAATGAACTGGTTCAAGTCAAGGACCATCTACAACTAGATCAGTATTTTTCAATGTGTATCTTGTGCCACTGTAGAAAATAATCTGTATTTTATAGTTCTGACACCAAAGTCACAAGCAATAGAAGAAAAAATTTAAAAATGGGACTTCATCACGATTAAAAACTTCCACGATGTCAAAGCACACCATCAAGAAAGTGAAAAGACAGCGCAAAATAGGACACAATTTTTGCAAATCATAGATCTGAGAAGGAACTTTTATCTAGAAGAGATGAGGAACTTTTACAGCTCAATAATAAAAAGACAACCTAATTTTTTAAAATGATCAAAGTATATGAATGGACTTTTCTCCAAAGAAGATAAACAAATAACCAGTAAACACATGAAAGATGCTCAGTATCATTAGCCACCTGGAAAACACAATTCAAAGCCATGAGATTCTACTTCACAGCCACTAAGATGGCTAGAATCAAAATGTCAGATAATAACAAGTGTTGTTGAGAATATGCAGAATTTAGAAGCCTGTACACTGTTGGTAGGAGTGTAAGATGGTACTGTTACTTTGGAAAGTGGTCTGGGAGTTTCTCCAAAGGTCACTCATTTGCCCTAGCGATTCCACTCCTAGGTATATATCTGAGAGAAAATAAAACATATGTCAACATAAAAATTTGTTTATAAACGTTCATAGTAGCACTGTTCCAAGAGTGGGAACAACCTATATGTCTATAAACTGATGAATGAATAAATAAAATATGGTATATCCACACGAGGGAATATTATTCAGCAATAAAAAAGAGTGAAGTGCTGAGACATGCTACAAATCGATGGACCTTGAAAACATTATGTTAAGGGGAAAAAAGCCAGACACAGAAGACCACATATTGTATGATTCCACTCTACAGAGACAGAAGGTAGATTAATAGGGCTACCTAGGGCTGAACAGTATGGGGAAATGGGGTTGACTGTTAATGTGTGTGGTGTCTCTTTTTGTGGTAATGAAAATGCTCTGGACTATGTTAGTGCTGGTAGATGCATAACTCTGTAAATATAATAAAAGGCATTTAATTGTACACTTTAAATGTGAATTGTATGGTATGCGAATTATATCTCAAAGGTGTTACTAAAGAAATGTAAATGTGTCTTTAAAAATCTTACTTGTGATGCTCGTAAAATATAGATGCCAGAGCCCTTCCCCAGACTTACTAAATTAGAATTTCTATGAGTGAAACCCAGGAATGTGTAATATAAACAAGTACACTGAGTCATTCTTTTATGCCATAAGTTTGTCAACCACACAACCAGTCTGTCATACGAATTAACTGTATTATATTTTTGTTATAGCTTTTGCTGGGAGATTTTTCCTTGTATAAGTGTGGCATTTGAAGTCCAACAGTTGACAAATAGTTTGGATAAAAACAAACAAGCAAACAAACAAACAAAAAACCCTCTTTTTTCCATGTGAACAGTTAAAGGCAACAAATTGGAAGAGTCTATCTTTCCACCCTTCTCACTCATGTGCTCAATGATAAAAGTTAAAGGTGTAAAAAAAGAAAAACCAAGTAAAATTTCAGTAATTCAGGGTAAAAATTTCCATCATCATCACCAACCAAAATAAAGACAAGAAGACTCTGGAAAGTTTCTAAAACTTGGGGAATCCAGTTTCTACTTTCCCCTTCACCACCAACCACTGGGAGGAGATTTCATCTTTCACATTTCCAACCCTGGCCATTCCTTTTACAGTGTTTACTAAATCAGAATAAAAGTTTGAGGTGAAAGTTGTTAATTTCAACTGCATGACACAATGTTAAAAATTTAAAATTTTCCTATTAAAGATTTTTTTACACTTGGATTGCATATCTGCCTTTATATTTGTACAGAATGTTAGTATTTACAAAGTTACAAAGTTAGTATTCACTAGTCACTTAATCCTTGAACAATCCCTGCGTAGTGTATGTGGAAGATAATAATAGGCCTTCTGGCAGAGGCATCTAGTTGTTCCCTAAGTTGAAAATGTACCCAGAATTTGTTTTTATTAGATTTGGTAAGGCATCAAACATGGAAATGATTGTCATGAAGGAAGAAGTTTGCACACATAGATCTCTAGAAATAGATGCACTGCATGCCACACAGGGTCACATGGAGAAGGACCAGGGATGGTCAGGAGTCAGATGAGGGGTGAAAGCAGAGCATGGCCCAGAGCCTTTATTACTAGTTTTTATTTTATTTTATTTTATTTTATTTTATTTTATTTTATTTTATTTTATTTTATTTTATTT